>NC_069103.1:14439922-14739922 GCF_947172395.1 Bicyclus anynana | reverse complement strand
TAATTAGAATGAATTACACTCAGCGTGTAAACACAGCGGCGCTTCACGCAGCGGCGCCCCGGCCTCTGCCCTCGTGTCGTGCGCACTTTACACTCATTAGCGGAGAGTCCCAGGTTCAATGCGCCATGCTAATGTCCCCGTTACATTACACCACAACCATTACACCGACAACCAGCTATCGTTTTAAAGCTGGGCTTTCCGAGTTCAACGAATGATTTTATATTAAGTAAGTATGATTTGCAGTAGGTAGTAGTAAGAACAGGTGTTTAAAAAAAATTTTAATAAAAAAAATTCAACCGACTTCCAACTCAAAAATTAACCTAAACTAAAAAGCAAAAAATAACATCTTACCTATGTGCTACCTTCTGATCAGTTTGAAGGCGGTGCCAAGCCAGTGATGTTTTAATTCAAGCCGTTTATATAACACAATTTCTGTGGTTCTTTCAGAAACGGCTTTAATTAAAACATGACACTGGATTGGCACCGCCTTCAAACTGATCAGAAGGTAGCACATAGGTAAGATGTTATTTTTTGCTTTTTAGTTTAGGTTAATTTTTGAGTTGGAAGTCGGTTGAATTTTTTTTATTAAAATTTTTATTTTTTAATTTTTAGTGTTAGCAGACCTAACTGAGTGTGAACAAAAATTAATGAGCAATTAGTTGAAACGTTATTTTCGTATGATAAGTATGTAAGGCCTACAATCCCAATTTAAATATAAAGACTACCTTAACTCATATACAAAATTTCACTCCCCCCTTATCCACACGTAATATGAATATTCAGAAAAACGTGAAAGGTGACTGTCCTCCGTCTTCATCACCAGACCCCTATGCAGTCACAATCTATATGGGTGGAAAGTTCTCATCAATATAAAATTTATCAAGTCCAAACACAAGGTAGCTACTGTGAACCGTCGAGGAGTTCCCTTAACTATCCTTCATCTTCATCACCAAACCTCTAATACAGTCACAACCTATCCAGGTGGAAAGCTCTCATCAATACAAAATTATCAAGTCAAAACACAAGGTAGCTACTGTGAACCGTCGAGGAGTTCCCTTAACTATCATTCGTCTTCATCACCAGACCCCTAATACAGTCACAAGCCATCTAGGTGGAAAGTTCTCATCAATACAAATTTATCAAGTCCAAACACAAGGTAGCTACTGTGAACCGTCGAGGAGTTCTCTTCACTGTCCTTCGTCTTCATCATCAGACCCTTAATACAGTCACAACCATCTAGGTGGAAAGTTCTCATCAATACAAATAAATCAAGCCCAAACAAAAGGTACCTGCTGTAAATCGTTGACGAGTTCCATCGTCTGTGTATCGGCTCCATCATCAGACCAACTCCAGACCTTCATAAAATTGTAGTTGTTTAAAATACCTTATGGAAACACTAACAAAAGCACTAGCCGTCCCTACGATTTTCGAAAGTTCCTCTCGATTTCTCCAGGATGCCATCATCAGATCCTGACATGAAAAAAATGGGACTACCCTGAAATCAAACCCTTCAAAACAAAAAAGAATTTTCAAAATCGGTCTACAAATGACGGAATTATCGCTGGACATACATAAAAAAAAAAAAAAAAAAAAAAAAAAAAAAAAAAAACATACATACAGCCGAACGTAGAACCTCCTCCTTTTTGGAAGTCGGTTAAAAATTACGAGCAAGGTTAATTTGACAAGAAAACACTAGCACTACGAGTGTGTGTTCTTCTTCAAACAACGATGAATTTCAATCTGGATCGAATCTTACATAGATATAGCCATAATTTTAAAACTTATGTGGAAAAGATAACATGGATTGGTCATATTATGATTTAAATAAATAAAATAAATAAATAAGCCTTTTATTCGGACCTTATTATGCATATCTTATAATAGTTACAAAATATTACAGACATTTAAATATAAAATCGTTTAAACATTCAAAACTTTTCGTATATTTCTTTCTTATTTAGTTTCTGTAGGTCCGTTTGCCAATCGGCAAAGGCCTCCTCCAACCTTCTCCATTCAGTTCTTTCTCTGGCTACTCTAGTCCAGGTTTTCCCAGCAACCTGTCTGATATCATCTTCCCATCTTTTTTGTTGCCTTCCTCTGTTCCTTTTCCCTTCTCTTGGATACCACTGTGTAATCATTGTTGCTCATAATATGGAGCATATTATGATTTACAATGGATTAAAAAGCCTGGACGGTGTGCTCCGACACCAAAATATTCGAGCGAGTGAGGATCAAGCCGAGCATCCCGCGGCTGTCGTCAAAGTGCAGCTCGCATGATTTTGTGCAGCTATTGAAACTTAAATATAATGAAATTACTATTTAATCGATTGGATGATGGTAAAGACTACTGGCATGCGGAACTGTTGGTCGCCCGCCGGAAGCCATGGGCGGCATGCGACATGAGACAAACACGCCGCCGCGACGGCGCGCTGCAGACACTACAATGATTTGTTTCGATGAAATAAACACTATAGATTATTCCATTAATTATTTACGTACAAGGTATGTAATATTTTTATTATTTATTAATTGTCAAACTTTATAATTTAAGTAATTACGAAAGCACTACATTTGCTTTGCGTCAACTGTGTGAAAACAAAAACACAAAACCTCCACATGGTGTTTGTTGATTTAGAGAGACTTAGAGAAGTGGGCTTGCACCAAGGATCTGCTTCGAGCACCTATCTGTTTCTCCTAGTAATGGATGATCTGACATCAGACATATTATAGAAAGAAGCGCCTTGGTTCATGATGCTGTGCCGATGGTATTGCTGGGGAAACGGCAGGAGAAATTGGAAAGTGTTGGTCTACGAATCAGCCAAACGAAAAATATTTATTTTTGGACTTCGGTGGCACATAAATTTTTCACAATTGCCCTAAATGGTGGAACCCTACCAGCTTTCTCCGATTTTCGGTACCTAAGATTTTCTCCAAAACGACGGTAATGTGGACCGAGACGTGAAAAATATAACGAATGCGGGATGGATAAAATGGCAATAGGTTTTCGTGCGAACGAAAAGCATATATTGAGATGGATGTGACATGTGACAAGTATGAATAATACAAGGAATAAGTATGTAAGAAGAAGTCTGAAAATGGCACCAGTGACAGAAAAATGTTAGCTTGGACATGTAATGCGAAAGTCATATTACCAGAAGAATGTTGAAATTGCAAGTTCAAGGACACAAAGGGAGAGAAAGGGCAAAGACGAGATAGTTGGAGTGTATAAAAGAGGACATGAATATAAAAGGAGTGGATGGTGACTTTACAAGTAATAGAGACGAATGGAGGAGATTGACATATTTTGCCGTCCCCACTTAAGTAGGACATGGTAGAAGAGATGATGATGATGATGATGATGATGATGATGATGACATACAGCACTACATGTAAGACGTAGAATATAAAGACAACAGCCTCTGCTAGTCTTGTGGAGCATACTTCTCAATATATATAAATAATATAAGTACCTGCCTATTGAAATTACATTTCGAAAACATGTGGGAGTTAAAAAATATACTAACACTCAACTCAAGGTGACTCAAGTGACAGTTCAAATAAATGGATAAACTATTGCACTGTTATGATAATAGAGAATTCATAAACAACAATTATTTTTCCTCACACTGTGTGACGTCACTGTGCCCACTTTCCCCGCAACATGTCAATGAAATATGAAAGTACCCTCTACTGCTACAAACATCTTCAGGCGCTCTTACACGGCATTATGACAACAATCATAAATTTTAATATAAAACAACCACTCCAGCATAGAGTTCCGAACATACTAACGATTTGCGGCTCGACTAAAAGTTGATAGACATTTGGCTCCTTGTATGTCAGTGTCACAGTACAGTGCACAGTCACAATTACAGTACAGTACGATATCATCGTGATTCTTTCAGCCAGGTCATTCAGATGAATGGAAATATTTCAGCTAGCAGTAACGTTTATCTCGTTAAAAATACATTAATAACTACAGATCTTTAGTGATATTGGCGATCTAATTTTAATTTTAAGTTTTCGACTATACTTTTGTGTCGCTAATAATAAAACCCTGAACATTTGAAAAGTACTTTTTCATTTTAAATGAAAGTATTGAATTTTTACATAGGAATATATAAGGTTTGTGATGATTTGTCGACCTAAATATGTATCTAATTCAACTCCGCTTCAACTGGACTGCTCTTATTGATCTCTTGATACAAGAATACGCCAACTTCATAAAACCGGTTCACCGTTAACTATTAAAAATTCTTCTATACCAACAAATATTATATATTGTATTTCAGTGGCAATGTGCACTAAATCTTACATTATTTGACTGTGATAGCGACAAGACAAAATTATTTGCAACATAATGTCTCCAGTATGCTGTATCGGTGGCTCAGTGTTGTGGCCTGTCGCGCGACTGTCGCATAAACAATACGCCCCGTCGCGCGCGCGTCAGTGCAGAATAAATAACTTGACTCGACACATCAATTTGTTATAGAAATTATGTTCACATGAGCCATTGTCTGCAATCAGCCCGATTATTATAATACAAAGTTTCTCATCGGGATCTATTTATCTGAATAAGCTGAACTCAAGGACCTTGTAACCGATTTCCAAACGGTTTTTAAACAGAATAGCCCAGAGAAATCGAGTTTTTATATCCTTTTCCTATCTAATTTGCTGTTTGTGATAGTCAGATTATCTCAGGCTTCAGAGTTCTAAGATCCAATGTTGCTCGTAAAAACTTCAGTCGAGTTCTGAGAGAAACGTGAGTCAGCTAAATCGAATTCGTTTATTCCCAAATAATCAAATTACAGGCGAAGAAAACGTAACAAAAACTACTTCTCAATAGAGCCTTTGTGTAGTCGCCAGTCGCGCCTGCGTGCGCGGTAGTCGTCACGCGTCGGCGACGGGACACAGAAAAGGAACGAGAGCGTCCGCCGACAGAGGGCGCTCGTGGGGAGTCGGTAAACGACGTGAAATAGAAATTAAATTATTGAGCCTCACAAAAACTGAGCCGCGACGAATGCACTAAGAAGGTGTGATGACTGGAAATATTTTCCAATCATGTTTCCGACTATTCTGACACTCTTTTTATTAGTTACCACGGATAAAAGCGATCTGGTGTTATAAGATTTGTAATAGTAGCTTTTTGTGCCAGAACTCAACCGGAATACTACCTACTTATTTCTGTCTTTAAGCAACATGGCTGTATTTTGGTGTAAAGTGTATACTTCTAAGCAGTCACTCTGCTGAGTCACAGACGGGGGGGGGGGGTCCGGGGGCACTTGTTTAGAATAATATGTAAAGTTATCCTAATTTCATTGCAAAAGTCTGTTTTCCTTACACCGTAAATCAAACACATCGATCAATTCAAATTGAAAAGTTTTCATAATTGAATCATTAACATAACGTTAAATTAATTATTATTATTACAGTCGCGTGCCACAATCATTAATAACCGCTAATCACTATTAATGATCATTAATAACCAATAATTACTACGAGCAGGCACAATCGCGTCGTGCGTTACCGATTATATCGAGCGATTCTATTTAAATTCACAGCCATCGATATATGTATGTGTAGACAAGACGCTGATAGGCAATTACATTTTGCTCTATGAACTGTGATTTGTGTAAATTGTTAATTCTTTTACAGTCTCTTCGAGATCACATAATAAATTACGCTTTATCTTAAAACAATTCGATATTTAGATCATTATTACCTTCTACCTACCAAAGGCGCCAGGTTTAAGTTCCATAGTTATCTACAATATTCACAAGGAGCATGGACAAACAAACTTTCAAACTTTCTGCATTAATGAAACGACGAAGACGAAGATCATTATTATGTATTGTCAAAAGCTATCGCTCTTAGCTCAAACTGTAACACGAAAGATTCAATTTTCTTTTGTAGAGTAGGTACGTAATATCTACTTACGAGTAATGTATTCTGTGCTTATCCATACTCTTTAAAACGGCAATTATTGCAAAAAGCTGGTGATAGGATAGCTAAAGACTAGTGAGGTAGGACTAAAGAGGACGGAAGTAGGACAGAGGCCTGTCTGGTATGATTCTTTGGTATGAGCACTGATTTCATGACGCGTTTGTATGTGTGACAACTGCGGTTCTCCTCCCGGCGGGTCTGTGCTAGTGGATGTCACAGTCCATTTAGTGGGCGGAGTAGCTCGGTGTGACTGCGTGCGGTCAGCGGTCACACACAACTATTTATATTGTTAAATATCAATAACAATTACATTCCCCGTTCGGTCGTGACTATTTTAATTAGGAAGCTTCTGCTCTCGAGCCGGAGCCGCGGAATCTAACCGAGCCCACGGTTATTGTTCGTTTTGTGGGTGGGATTCATAAAATTCTCTGTGTTATTCCAAAAAAATTAAACAAACGTTTTGTACAACAAAACGTTGTACAAAAGAATTTTCTGGTCAAAATAAATGACTTTAGAATTTGTATTAAATTGGAAATTCCTAAATTTTGATAAATTCCGGTGATAATCTTTCGTCAGAGTTAGATCAGTAGGTCAACAGTACTATAGATCTTTGTGGCAAAGCTGGATAAGTACCTAATACATATGCTTATCCTATGCTCCTAATCAAAGCTAGTACGTTACCAAGCAGCGTCTGAAGGTTACAGTTGCAAAAATGTACATTGGTAATTATTACAATATCGGTATCTACGAAAAGGCCGAGGTTTCTATAACTGTCACCAGTAATGTGACAGGCAAAAGATCGCGCGGTCAGCTGGTTCGAGTCTTGGCGCGGCTAATTGCCTCAATCAGTTTGTAATTGCGTCGCGGACTTTGTGTCCACCCCCCTCCTCACTGGTCACTAACACTAGCCTAAACTAGCGTTACATTAGTGACCAAGAGATAAATAACCTTTATAGTCCAGCGGTTAGCGCGTGTCACAGATCATGAGGCCCTGGGGTCGACTCTTGGACGGGCTATGAAATATGCAGAGGGATTTTAACGATTAACCGTTAATAAGTACCGTTATTTATATTATAGTTAAAGTTACAAAATTATCATAACAATTCCCACAGAATTCCATAAAAATAACACGATACGAGACGGAGCGCGATAACCATGCTCCGCTCCACTTGACATTGACATACACGCCGGCGCGCTAAACTGACTCCTAATAATTCTCAAGATAAGGTTCATTGTCGTATGACATTCAAGATGACAATGATAATGTCGCTATTGAAGAGGCAAGTAGCAACAACTCCTGTAAACTATCCTGAATAAGTAATTGAAGAACACTCATACACTTTTGTTCTGATGGAGTTTTTGCTGCAGGCTCCTTAAGGGTACCACAACATCACTGGCAGATTGGGGCGAACGCAGCAACTGAGCGAGAGCAGTGTGCTATAGGGTGTGAAGAAGCGGAACGACTATTCGAGGGTGTCTCCTGTAAGACGGCTTATCTAATCTTAAGTCTAGGTACTATTTAGTTTTATAGATAACTAACAGACGCCCGTGACTTCGTCCTCAATGGAATGGTGGAATTCAGTTTTTCACAAATCACACGGAAACCAACGATTTTTCTGGGATGAAAAGTAGTCTATGTGTTAATCCAGAGTGAAATTATTTCTAATTTTATTTTTTTTTTATTATTTAAATTTCAGCCAAATCGCTTCAGTAGCCGCAGCGTAAAAGAGGAACAAACATACACACACAATCTTTCGCCTTTATAATATTAGTGTGATAAAGTATGAAGTACAGAACTTAAGTTAAAAAAAAACAAAAAACTAATACCAAAAATATTTTGGAATCGTTCGAGTTATAGAGTCTATAATCGAGTTATAGAGCTTACTATCAGTACAATTATCTCTTATATAGAGAGCCGTCAGGTTAAGTTAACCGCTTTTACAGTAAGCATCTCAATCAAGTAGTATTCTTATCTGCCGGGAAATCCTACACTACAAGTAGGAAAACATAGTAATGTATTCAAACCCGAAGTTTATGAACAAAACCATCAGATAGTTCCCTATCGGCACGAGTACGGTCGTATATCGTCGCGGTCCCTCTACAGAGATGTTCATTATAAAATTGTCTCCTCGGACATCTTAATTTATGCCCCCGTCCCTTCCCCCGCACCCCTCCCCGAAGGAGATCGTAAAACGAAGCAATACCTCAAGTAATTAATATTTTGAGTTGAACCCATAAACAGCTATTAGATGTTAAGGGCCTGTTTTAAAGCGAAACTTGAGCATGTAGGATCAAATTACTTTTTTTGGTGTATTGGATGTCGAAGGATTACGATTTAGGGCAACCTGTAAAAATATAAGTACATTTAAATCTTACAAGATACGTAAATAAAAAGTAGAATAAATAAAAAATAAATATTTTTTTTAACATAAAACTACAAACTTAAATGCTACAAAAATAAAAAGTAAGTTTATTTAGTATTGTTTATTTGGCTATATCAACTGTAGCTATCTTGAGGTACAGAACAGAGATAATTATTTTTCGTATATAGCATTCTAGAAACGATCATACACTGCTATTGCAGAAATCAAAGAGTTCGTGCAGCATCTTGAAAAAATCTTTAATCCACATGACGAAGGCATCGAGTAAAGATATAATATCTAAACCGTTACTAGTTTATCATATCAACAACATCGAGCTAATCTCTAAATGCCGTCTAACTTGGATATTAAAAACGCATAAACAGTCATCTGTCGGGCCCTTAACAAGTGTGTGAGACGTTATCGATAAACACGCAATAAATTAGTAAAACATACACTTTATGAGCGGTTTAATTTATTTGGAGACAGGCAATTGAATCGAGCATAGACGCGATTAGCTGCCACAGGCCGCCGGCCTATCCGAATTACATTACTTTGATATACGGACACAGAATTGGAAAACTTTCAGATTCTAATTAATATAATAGTATGAGGAATTCGTAAAGGTTACACCACATACATACAGCTTTACAGATACTTCTTGAAAATTAGGTTTGTATTCATTTTAATGAACCTCTAATCCACAAATAGTTAAACATTTCTAGGACCTTTCTAGGACTTTTATCTGAATAATAGTAATTATTCAGATTTACAATGATATGATAGCGGTAAATAAATGTTAACTTAGTTGGCCTACTTTACGCAACAATATTTTTTCGAACGTATGTTCGATATTTAAAGAAAATTTTCTTCAAATTCTGCTACAATTCTATAAGCTTCCTATGAATTATAATTAATTGACTGGTATCATTTACATTATGGTTTTTTTTTTTACAAGTTAGCCCTTGATTACAATCTCACCTGGTGGTAAGTGATGATGTAACCTAAGATGGAAGCGGGCTAACATGTTAGGAGGAGGACGAAAATCCACACCCCTTTCGGTTTCTACACGACATCGTACCGAACCGCCAAATCGTTTGGTGGTACGTTTTCGCCGATAGGATGGTGACTAGCCACGGCCGAAGCCTCCGACCAGCCAGACCTGGACCAATTAAGAAAACCTCAATCGGCCCAGCTGGGGATCGAACCCAGGACCTCCGTCTTGTAAATCCACCGCGTATACCACTGCATCACGGAGGCCGTCAAAACGTTATTCCGAGACTTTAAATTCGTTATTCGCGTGTTATGGACAGGTGTGGCTCGACCCTAAGCCGCCTTACCTCTTTGACCGAACGCACGAGAGGCGTGCGTGGGCGGCGGTGGCTGGGCGCAGGCCCGTATTCCCCTAACTTACGACTGTACTCACAGTCTCACACACTGCCCGACACATGACACAACTTATCGGAATCGTTTACACTTCGATAGCCTGACGACTTAGTCCAATTTATTGAGCATTGTATTCCTTACCACCAAAATGAGAAACGGAATCCTTTCTTATACGTAAAATTATATCATTGAGCCTCAAATATAAACTGTATCCCTTTGGTTTGTAATTTAAGAGTCGTTTTTATGACTTTGTCAGCATGAGGAGGTTATTGGTCACGCGAGCGACGTCGTTAGAGCCTCGAGTTATTGAGTAAGATGTTCATAAGTTAACTGTCAACCAGGACCAACTTGTATGGGTCCGTCAACTTATGTGGATACTGCCTCCATTTAACTGCACGGGCGTTTTATTTTACTAAGGACCGTTAAAATTACAAGAAAGTTTCTACTTGCTAATCGACTTTCTTTTAGATAGTTCATTAAATTATAAACATATTTTGTTTATGTAAGAGCCGGCAAGAATCTCAACAGAACAGACATTGAACTTTGCAAATATCTGAAGACTTTGGACTTTGATTGAAGTGCATTCAAATCAAAGTTCAGAGTTTTCAGAGATTTGCAAATTTGTATGATGACGCTTTAGACACAATATATTGTCTTTTCTCCAGTTTTTCTGTGATTTCAATAATTGAGGAAGTTACCTATAACATTTTTTATTCACTTTTTTTCAAGAAATTAGATATCAGGTTAGATTTCAATGAGGTAAAGACAACAAAGCTACCGTTATGTCCCAGTTTGGAAGAATACCGCGATAAATCTATTTATGCAACACCACTAGCTAGCCGCAGCCCAGCGCAGCCCCGCCCGTCATTTGTGTCAACAAATCACTCGCAGCCAGTGCCTCAATGTTCGCAATGTCGATAAACTGCGCTGCGGACGGTTGTTGGTCTTGGGCAACATCAGAATCAGTCTCTTCCTGAAAAGAACAGTTTAAAAAAAACACTTATTAAGTGTGTGTACTTATTTGTTTGCTTGTTGAAAATAAATAACTAAAAATTATGTAATGCTCGTGTGCAAGTGTTTCTTTATTATTTTCTGATAAACAGATAAAGCAGATTGCCTTCATGTTTTTACATGGATAAACCAGTTCTTAGTTCTTATAATAGAGTACCTAGCAAGGATTATTCGCTAGGACATATCCTTCAACAAGGTAGTACACATCTCTCACGCTCAAGCTAGAAAGTTGCAAACCTGAAGTGATATTTAAATTGTAATTTATAATATATGCTTGAAAAACATCATCCTCCTTCTGACGAAATCGGGTAATCAGAGGCTATGTGCTGTATGTACATAATATGTGCCTGAATAAACAGCTTAAAGTACGTTGATTCAAAAGAACCAATGAGACTCTTGGTGGTATGCTCATGCTCACTGATAGATGATAACAATCGTTGGCAACGCCACACCCAATGAGAGTGTGCTTATAGTCTGTGAGTGTAGTGTTGGCCAACGTCCCGTTTGGTGTAAGGAGTAGGTTTCACACGTCGCTGTAGCCCGCGGCGCGCGCTATCCATCACATCGACGTCTCGCACATTACCCGACAAAATTGGCGGTTACTCAATGGCTATTCAATAATGTCGTGGGTGAGAAACTTGTGCTATTTGAAAATCGTTTTGCATTCAAATAGATTAAATATAAAAAACAATAACAAAAACGAAACATTTGTATGTTAACACCGCGCGATCAGCCCGTTTCTATCTGCATACATCAGCGCTGAGGGAAGTTTCGCAAGCGGTGATAAATATCTCACTTAAATAAAACAAGACAAACAAATTCACTAAATACCTTTTACGTGTACACAAAGTGGTTATTACGGTTAAAAGGTGTAATAAAAGAGCAATAAACTGAGCAATTGCTCACTTTAACACTTAAGCGCCCGAGGACAGGCGCAAACTTACCATTACAACGTAGGTGAGCAAACAGATGGAATCTCGCCGGGCACAGAAGCCTACCCCGGGGGACTCCGCTGTTCACGCGCCGCTCGGCCGCCGCTCTAGCCCGCAGGCTCTTCGTAATCACCTAACTCGTACGCGTAAAGCTTGAAATGGCGTCCGTAAAAACATTTAACTCTCCATTACGGTTTACGGCTTGTAAAAGTCTATCTGACGCTTAACGTAGAGCGAAATGAACTCGTTGGCGACGATATCGATTTGCGCTGAGAACTTCATAGTAAGCCGTAAGTTAAGGGTTTTATTAAAGTCATTAGGATGGTAATGAAAGATGTCCCGGGGCCGGCGACACTTTATGAAGACGTTGTTGCTGTAATGAGATAATAAATTTGTTCGTGGGAAGTCCTTACACTTACACGTGTAGTCATTATGCAGTTTTTTTTATTTGGTAGCGCATTGCGATAATGTAGGTCTGTGGGAAAAAGTTATTATCACTTTTTTCTTATAATTTGTTCACACCTTCGTGCATCCACGATGCAAATTTTCGATAAAAGCATTTCAATACTAAATTAACAAAGAGATAAATCTTTTTTTCCCTCGGAATGCTGAGTGTACAAGTATTCCTATATGCCCTGCATGACACTTTAGTTCGGTAGAATAATATTTTTACACATCATATTTGTGCAGTCAATCGGCCAAAAATCCTTTTGGATTACAAATTATCTCCATAGTTAATAGTTAGTATGATCTATAATAGACGTACTTGTACTACTATTTTCAAGATAATTCAATTCTTTTTACTACAAAATTTACGGAATCACTAGAAAAACAGGTATTTCATGTGAGCTTTGACAGCAGTTTCCCGAACACAGTTTTTTAGCATCTATGCCAAATAAAATAAAAACTTTTTAAAAAACGCTATTAACTTAATTTTAATTATTATAAAGTAAATGAAGCCCACTGCCAACAAACACTACACGATCAATTATACATTCGTATAGTTAAGCCTGATTAATGTTAGTTGTTCTCAATAAAAATATAGTTTTATATTACGAGCGAGTTACATTAATCAGGCCACAGCAATACGTGAAGAGAAACTGCAAATAAAACGAAACAAATGGCTGTAATTACACGAGCTTAATAAAGCGGAGTCACGAATGTAGAACAAGTACGATAAATAAACGTTGTTCGCATCAAATACATTTTACATCAAGCGTTTTTGTGCGACTTTCAAAACGTTGAATATACTCGTAGGTAGGGCTAATTCTGCAGAACTGATTGTGTGCCCTCTATTAGTACTAGTAGCATATATTTATAGGTTTCGTTACCTACTTTACGTTACAAAAATATCGTAACGACATCAGCGAGCCCGTGTAAACTATACAAACTTGTCTAAAGGTGTTTCGTTAAGTACACAATTTTATATCTTCTTTTAATAAACTTATTTTAAATGTTTATTTAGATACTTCAAATTGTTCAAAATTTTCCAAAACTTTGATGACTTCACATTAGAAGTTTTTCAAAGGTGATGAAATGAAATAAGTGCTCGAGTCAATGCCATCCGCGCAGTAAACAAGGCCTGGGCGTGTGCACAAGTGAAGTCAAAATTACAAGTCACGACGCAACAAATCATGGAAACCATTCCGCTTGTGACGTTCCAAATTAATTTAGTATCGAACCAAATTGTGCACAATTTGCGATGTCGCAAGCACCTGTCGGTAATGACGGCGGGTAATTGCGCGGACGCAGGTTCGAGTCCCGTCGCCAGCACTCCCACGCGCTCTTGCCCCATATACATAATAGCAGCCAATATCTGCCGATTACTGAACTGTCCGTGTGTCCGTGCATAACGATTTTAGAGTTTAGCAAGATTTTATCAGTGAAACGGTCGACATGTCCTAGGAATATCGATTACCTAACCGTGCAGATTGTAGCGATAACTAGTGTTCATACACTAAAAAGTGGAGAAGGAAAGTGTTAGTATAAATAGAATATATTTTTAGTAGAACCGGGTGTCATATATTTTCAAACGCTTCAAACTTTGTAGTTTTGTGTTTGAACGCTTGATTGCTTTTGAATATTCTAAGTCTAGACTGAATGTTATGTATCAAGCTGATATTTGATTCAGCTATCAGCAGAAATAGACTTGTTGATCTGGTCGTTCCAACATTTAATTGACCTACCTACAAGTAATTATGTTTTTCAGTTCTTGATGATTTTGTATAGTAGAATTGATTATTCTTGGTCATTATTTATTAAGTTACATTTTATTTTTTTTTAGTTTTATTTATAGTCTTTTTCGTTCTTTTGTTTTTTTTATAATTCGTTATTTGCGCCCGTGATATCGCCCTTTTAAGGCTTCCACTGAAAACCAGCGTCGCAGCAAGCTGCAGCTTTATGCTGAGTGGAAGACCTTTATTTGGTCAGTGAGCTTTTTTATTAAGTACCTACATTTGGAACTCGTCTGAGGAAGTAGTTACGGTGCCAAGCATCGCTGCTCTGTATGGGTCTCAAGGAATTGATTGCCGGTGAATTAACAGGCATGTGAGGCTTAATTTAACCTATTTTAGGGTTAGGCGCAAGGTTGCGCATTCCACGACGTATCCCTTGCCTGTCCTAGGAAGTGTTGCTCTGTTGGTGGCGATGATCTGCTCGTCTCTTCGATGATTGATTGCCTTAAATATAAAAAATATAATATAAAAGTAAGTGAAGCTGCAGGACAGAATGTTATTTTTACTGTTTATACAGTCCGCGTACGAGTTGCTGTAGGTGGCTTGTAGCGTACATAATCAGAATTAATACACTCAGCAATAAATCAAACAAATACTCATATTAAACTCTTATTACTGCGGAATGGCGGCGCAGGAAATGGACTCAATAAAGGCGTGGTCGCGCAGTATCACGAGTTTATCGATATTTTTATATTATTAGCTAATAAATAAGTTACTGAGTTGTTCACTTGAGTGATCTCGTTAGCTTTATCGCTTGTGAAATTGATTTGAGTAAATCGAAAAATTAATTTAAAGTGTGCCGAGACAGCATCTTCCTGTGTGTTTAGTAAACAATTTATTATGATGGTCAGTGTTGTTGAGTATTAATAAGATATTATCCCTCTCTCTAATCGTACATTACGTTGCAGTAAAATATTTTACATTTTCTGAATGACAATAACTGGTTAATTTATTCATTCATCACGTTATATTTGCATTAAAGTACCTAGGGTTTAAACATTGTGTCATATTTAGATTTCCTTGTTGTTGAATGTGTCTCTTTGTCATTGATATTTTATTTATAATGTACTTTCTGCGACATGGCAATCTGACCATAGTCAATAAGCCATCCATGTACCTGATATCATCATATCATTCAAGGATTTCCTCGAGAGCTAGTTTGCTGCAGGTTCCCTGTCAGCAGCTCCCCTTTGGCTTGTTATGGAAATCTGTTCCACAGGTCGGAAATGCTGTGTCTTTATAGCCGAGCAAAACGGAGTCCACCCCCGCGACTCAGAGCCCGCGCAAGCTTATTTGTGTGAACTGTCAGTCTCTCCTGATACCTCAGGCTGCACTGGGATATTTCTTCACGCACAGTTTGTATGCAATGTCGTGAATCAGAATGCCAAACATTGTTCTTAGTGCTTTATTTTGGAATCTTTCCAGTATTTCAATAATTGAATTACTGGCCGTTTCTCACAGCTGTATGCCGTACGTCCAGATCGGGTTCAGCACTGCTTTATATATTAGCATTTTGTTGGTGTCAGAAAGTTGCGAGTGTCGTCCTGGTAGCCAGTTGTAAGAACGGAGCTTACCATGCATAGATATAACCAAGTAGCCAGGATAATCCACTAACAGCTTGCTCTTCAGTATGGCCTTATCGAGTTTGAGATACCTTACTTCGAAAAGCTTCGACCAACATCTTAAGAAGCTTTCGCTTAACTGTTTGAAAAGTTGGTTACAGAAAGCAGTGATTCTTGAGATGGCGCGTATTGTGAGTAGGTTCCTCACTCTGGAGCCCTGACCACCGGTTGCTTGGGAACTCAAATGTCCTGCAGCGGAAGGATTCTTTTTTTATAAATTTTTAATAGTGTATTAAATATTTTGTGTGAATAATATTCTTGAAAATTTTAAAAAGGAGAGTTAATTGAATAGACACAAAAATCTGAATTAGCTTATTTGAATCAACTTTTGAATCTATGACTATATGCTGTTTATTGCGTTTATAAATAATTTAATGGTTGTTAATAAACAGTGTGACGCATGTGAATCGACTATCTGCATACACACGATTGAAATTGTTCTTGTATTCTTGATGAGTGTTTAAGTTACAGTCAAAGTAGGGCACACATTACGTTGAGCGCAGAACCATCATCGTAAAGCACGCTCGCGAGCTCAAACTGAAGTGTAATTTGCGCAAATCACAGCAACCTGTCGACCCACCCGGAGACGCCAAGTGTCGCCGCACACGGGTCACTCGCGACAGCCACAAACGCCGCTACAAGAAACAAGAAGGGGCCACAAAAGTAGCTGAAGCACGCGACAGCCACTTGTGGCCGGTGGTCGACATCTGCGGTCGGTGGTTGTTACTTTTTGACTCTAATAGGTATACCGAGATAAGAGAGAGAAGGGTGCGAAATAGCGCGAGTAGCGTGTGGCGACGTTTAGTGGTCGGCGTGGGCCACAAGAAGTGAGCAGCGACCATTGTAGAGTGCGGTGGCTACCAGTGTCAACCGTGTGCGGCGAGTCCATATAAAATGTATGCAAACTACAGCAAATATGCCGGTAGCGGCTTTTTGTGGTTGTGGCCGGTGGCCCGTGTGCGGAAGCCCTTAGAATCACTCGGCTGATGAAATAAATGTAGTACATGTAACATCTACTCTGTTATAAGTGACACATCGTACAATGCCCTGCTTTTACTCGATAGGTACATCCTACATGAAAATCTCGCGAGCTAACAACAGTTATAGTTTTAAACATTCCGAAATGTTCTTAACCCCAAAAAAACTTCCCAAAGTTTAACCAATTGTTAATCTGCGCACAGTCCGCAGCCTCCGATAGCGCAGTACGGAGCAGCGAGCACTGCGCTGCGCATGCGCAACGAGGAGATAGCATCGCAGCATGCGCTGAGAATTACAATATGACATTGTTTACGTGCCCACGGCGACCTCCGACCTCTTTAGCATCCATCTCCACTGAAAGATGACATTAAGAACCCCCTCTTAACAGTATATTAAGATGAGTATCGTTTATTTATTTAAATTCTCTTCATTGGACATCGTAAAAGTGTAATGAATACTCGTATAGGAAAAGACGTGAGTTTCATTTAGTTGTATTAGTTCGACGCACTTCATGAAATACAGAAAGAAATGTTTGTTACATTAGAGAATGTCTTCCATGCCCTGGGACTTGTACTATAGTTACATACGATAGTTTATTATAATTCGCCCATTGGTTTATAAAATCGATAAGTAGCTGTAGTTCTTTTTTTTTTTTCAATTTTTAATATAGAAGACTACAAGATGATTTCCTTCTCTTAATATCAAATAGATTACCACAATAATTTTAAAATTAATAACGTAACGTGAGAATATCTACCAAACATATCCATACACACGAGTGAGAATGGAATCAAGCGCGAACCCGT
The DNA here is from genome assembly GCF_947172395.1 of Bicyclus anynana. Taxonomy (NCBI): domain Eukaryota; kingdom Metazoa; phylum Arthropoda; class Insecta; order Lepidoptera; family Nymphalidae; genus Bicyclus; species Bicyclus anynana. The sequence continues at coordinate 14,722,650 of NC_069103.1, read as the reverse complement.
CATTTTACGAGTACATACGTACACAAAAAATATCGTCCAAACACGAAATAGGTGCTCGCGGCGCCGTGGGCGGGGGCACCGAGCACCGAGCAGCCAGTCATGCGCCGTAATGTGACCGGAATGGCCGAATTTATTGTAACCCTGTAGACGAGGTACCTTCCACCACTTATATTATGGAGCTATTACTCACATCATCTCTTCCCCGATTATGACTTTTACTCCTTTCACAGAAAAAAATATCTTCTTTTAAAAATCCCGTTGTTGACGTAATATTTTAGAATTTAAACGCTAGTGTTTTCCATAACAATGAATTGAAAACCACTTAATAACTAACCTGAATTTGTTAAAATGAACCCGACTAGTTTCGATATTACTTGTTGAAACTAACTTTACCCATGATCTTAACCAAAGCTTGTTCATAACACCAGTTTGGTTAACGTCTCTTTGCATGAATAGATAGATATATTCTCGACAAATGTTCCAGGCACACTACCCGAAACATAGCTAGTTATTTTGTTTATATAACAATACCTATAGCTTACAATTGTTTTAAAGATGCTTATGAAACGAAAAGTTTTGCAATAGGGACGATTTAAACATAGTTATGTACCTACTATACTCAATCGTAAATTGAAATGGTTCGGTATTCAGATGATATAAAGGAAACATTAAAATACATATGTATTGCTCAATCGCGGTCAATGTAATGAAAGCGATATTAAGAATAAACAGATCAGACGCAGGACGTTGCCTCACACACACACACACACGATCACACACTATACACATCAACAGTAAAAGTCAACAGACAGACATTTAATAGCCGTAGTTAATAGCGCAAGATAAGCAATTATTGCAAACACGTTAATATACTTTCCAAATAATTTATATAGCCTATTTTCTCTGAAATAATTTATTACGTAATTGAGTTAAAATTTTGAAGAATATGTCTTCTTCTAGTATTCAGTATTGGCTGCTGTATTATGTAGTCGAACTTTTGTCCAACATCCAAGTGAAATCTTTTACGATATTAGTCGAATAAAGCTTTTCGCTATAAAATCACTGACTGAAACATTATCGGAAGTCGAAATAACGCATAATCATCTAGTAAGAAAGGTCCACGATGTTTGATACTTTTTACATTGCAGCCATGTTTCTTTTCACTTTATTATTCATATTCTATTAAAATTCAGTTATTTTTCGACTATTTTTTGGTAATATACCTATATCTGGAGCATCAAGCGTCAATCTTTATATTTTGTTAATTTGTATCAAAACGCCATCTGACGGGGTTTGTAGAGTTTTGTTTAAACTAACACTTATGCTTGTGGCACAGGTAACTTGTGGCCCGGATAAGATTTGAAGTTCAACAAACCACCCGCTTAGCTTAGTTAATAGCACCGAGATAGTCGCTAATGTGCATCCACACGCCACCGACACCTCTCACACATCACACACCTCGCACAGATAGCGCGGGGACTAATACCACTAAACGGTCATTACATGCCGGCCAAGAAGCTCGCTGGCACCATCAAAGCGGATAAAAGAAACATCCAAACGAGAGCCTTTCACTGTATCACTATAATAGTTGTATGAAAAGAAAGCAGGAGCGATTAATGTTTGGATCGTAATCGTTGGCCGGTGTTTAGTGAACGACGGTGTTGTTGAGGTAATTATTGGGTTTTATGTTCCTCTTGTTAAGTCCATTAACGCTTAACAGTAGTCTACTGATATGGAGAGACACGATGCTGGAAAATTGTAGACTACTGCTCCTAATTTTCCAATATTTGATAACTGGATCATAGTATTTTTGCACACAAAATAAACTGTTAATTATTGTTATAGTTACAATTTATAGACCAAGACGATGGTTCACCTGATGGTAATTGGAAAACTATACAAAATGTTGCCATGTGTCCATCAACCTGAGGTGAAGGTTTTAACCTTCATGTAACTAAAACTACTCTTTTAGTTGGAACTGCAATCATTAATATTCGTAAGTAGGTACATAAATAAATAACATAATTGTACATAATATTAAATACTAAAATTTAAGAAGTGAAAAACGCTTTATTTATTGAAGTAATTGAAATGACAACATAGTAAACACAAGTATCGCGCCATACTTGAATGTACAAGTTTTCGTTATTGTGTTGTCAAAGCGAACATTAGCATGGTCGCGATAATGATCGGGACAGCCCCCGACTCTTTCTGCACACACAGCCAGACACCGACACACACACACAGACACACACACACACACACAATGACAGAGTTTGTATCAGCGCAGAACACCCGTACATACATAACTCGTACTGTTGTAACGACTTGTGTACACGAGAACGTTTTGCCATACTAATACTTTAACACTCAATTTGGCTAAGTCAACAAACATAAACAGTTCTAAACAATACGGTTTTGTCTGCGTGGATAACAAAATCTACTGTAGTCAAGTCTTAGACAGCTTAGATATTAAGTTGGAATTAAAACAATTTAAGTATACTAAGTTAAATAATATTTAGTATTGTTAGATAAAAATAGTTTTACATTTAAGATCTTGGATTCGATTCTCTTGTATCAATTAAGAGTTTTATATGTTGTGTATTGAATCAAATGCTCCTGGTAGAGGGTTCGTCCTTGATTAGATATCGTCATAGAATGGATTCAAACAACTGTTTATGCCTTCCAGGTTAATTAATACGCAAACATTATAATGCTGAGGACCAGCACCATATATGTACACCATGGCATAATTTAACTCTATATAGTGAAACAATCATAGATATCGTAAACATCCATAGGTTGAGTATAGAAACAGACTAAAATACTATGTGCCATACATAGTATTTTAATCTGTGCAAACAACCCCGCATGTAGAAGCCTAGTTTAGTTAGTTTTGGTAAAGTTGCTTGTGGTGGTGGTTTTGAAAGGTATAATAAAGTGTCCCGTAGCTCCTTGCTAATGCAAATGAGGTGTCACTTTCAAACGAATCGTAATCGGTGAAGGCTCACACAACGGTCGGAGGCTTTACTTTACGGGCGTGTTCCTGATCCAATAAATTAAGATTTGTATTTCTCAATATTGTCGACATTTAACTGAGGTTCTTCGTCTTATTACCCAACTCCTAAATGCGGGTTGTGTTTTACATAGATACTCGTAATATGTATGTAAGCAAATTAGTTGTCTAATTAATTTAGTATAACTGTTACTAAAGTCACATTACTATTCACAGGCTATACAATACAGCTTGAACAGTTAAGGTTAGCCAAGATGATGTTATGATAATCTGCAAAAAATATAAAAAATACGTTTTACACTTGGACGATGAGGATCGGGATCCATAAAACTTGCTACCTTCAAAAGTCACCACAGTAATTTCGACTATGGTGACTTTCCCATTTAGCAGTGCTCCCGGTACGAGTTCTTCCTAAGTCCTTCCTAAAATAAGATAGGTCTGGCTATTATGTATTAGCAGACTCCTTAGTGTAATTAATAGGAAATAGATATGTATAGGTAAGACGAGTATCGAGACTAACTAAGAATATGTTGTTAGGTAGTTCGTCTCATTCACAATTACTACAAGCGATTCCACGCTTCCACGCCACGTATTAATTGTACGTCTTGTTATTAGATATATTTGGACTTTGCGGATAGCAAAGTCTATGAACTGAATCGATCTTAGTTCTTAGAGGCACTCGGCACAAACGATCTGCATTTATCCCTTCCCCCTCCTCTACCGCTCGGGTCGGGTGTCGTCAGCGTGATAATTAATGTTAATGGGTTAATTTTTACGAGTTGGCGCGCGCTGGGAACTCGCGCTGACACTCGTCACCGGAGTGACGCGTGACGCGGGGTCACTGACCCGCAGCACTTCGCAGCTTGTGGTCACTGAGCGTTTAAGGCACGACTCTAAAGTCTACAAAGGATACGATCATACATACAAACATGCACAAGATAAACAGATCCTTGTAGCACTGGATAAAAAAGTACCTAAGTGTAGGTAGGGCGACTTGGTCGCTGACTATGGGCCTTACCTATTAGAAGGCTAAAGTCACTCAGCGGGCGATGGAGCGAGCTATGCTTGGAGTTCCTCTGCGTGATCGAATCAGAAATGAGGATATACGCAGATGAACCAAAGTCACTGACATAGCTCAGCGAGTCGCGAAGCTGAAGTGGCAATGGGTAAACGGGTAATCACATAGTTCAAAGAGCCGATGGACTTTGGGGTCCCAAGGTGCTGGAATAGCGATCTCGCGCTGCAGAGAGGTTGTAGGGAGGTCCATGCAACAGGCCTATGCAGTGGACGTCGTTCGGCTGATAAGGTATAGGTAGGTAAGTACAAAGTGTGAATGTCGAAGATGATTTACGTTCTCGCACAGATGTTATTTATGTATATACCTACACTGTCTTCTCCAAGATTCTCCGAGTTCCAATTACTGGACCCAAACTACAAGAAAACTTTATTACTCACTTATTGATTAATTAAAAATACCTAATTAAAATATAATCATTCATAAAACTGCCACAATAACTGTTAATTAGAAACCGTTAGTTGATTCGTCGCAAGATACCTCCGCATAATGTCGTCTTCGGCACCGCGCATGTCGCGAGGACCGCACGTCGCGCTGTCGCTATACATCGCGCGGCGCCGCGGGGCGCAGCTAGCGCGTCCGCTCGCCTTACATACGCTCAATGGAATAAATCTGAATTAGAATCAGCTAAACGCCGCGTTCCCATGCTAATGCACAGAGCATTGCGAGCGCTTGTTAAGCTGTTTACCTAATCTTTACCTACTGCTGCTGGTACAATGAGGAATTTATTCAGCTATTTCCACCTAAACCTGACAAATTCGTGCGGCAACAATAGCCGGTAAAATGTAACTCCCTATTCTGCATGTTTCCGTCAAGTGCTCGCTATATGGTCGTTGTTTTTCGGCAATGGCAACGGTAAAGTGTACTTTATCTCCAGAAATCCAGCAGCCTACAGTTGGAGGGTTTATACCTTCAGGCAGACACAAACACAGCCTATGGTTTTAAAAAAAATAATTCATTTTGCGTTATCTTATGCTGACGAAAGACATTTACCAAAGGCTTAGAGTAAGTCGTGACTACTCTATGGTGTACACTGTACAAAGCATGCAATGTATCAGGAAGCAGTCATCCCTCTTCCTTACCGTCGCTCGCCGCCTGCGTGTCTGTGTGTCCGTCACACAGCACGTACACGAGCGCGGCTCGCAGCGAGTCTACTATTATGTCCAATAAGAAGTATTTATCGCGCGGCGCAGTGGGCAGTGTCGCCGGCGCACTCTGTGGCGCTCGGATTAATACATCGAGCTGCGGCTGCTGGAGATGTTACATTTATGAGCACTCGCTTGTGCAGACGGATTATTCATATAGAGTCAATTGATTTGTGAAGAATTGCAGTACCAGTTTAAGTTTGAACGGTTTATTGATATATGTATGTTATTATTTTTTATAAAAACAAAGTCAAAGCATGGCAGAGTGTAGATCACTGATAGGAATGAGAATGAGGGATAAGGTAGTTCGGTCCGATTCGGTTATCTTATTGTTTATTATTGGTTAGCTACACCTAGATAGGTACAGCTATAAAAACGAACCATTCACCATTCCTTTCTATTCCTTTATCTGCTACGAAGTCTTAATTGATCGGCTTAAATACTATCAATTTTCTAACTCCGATCTTCTACCAAGGTTTGCTTTTTAGAAAGAAAACCTTAAAACACGGTAACTACACGACCAACAAGACGTGTCGTTCTATCACTATAAGAAGGTGGCTATCATCAACCTGTGGGCACGATGTTTGCATTGCACTACGGGACAAGTGACAGTGCTATACGAGTGTCATTAGCACTCACAGCAACGGCGCAAGTGACACTCATTATGGTGAATCACACTCATTTGTTTATTGAGTGTTTTGCGCACTCCAAAGTGACTGTGCACCAATGATTTACAATAAGTGTACCAACACGACACTGACTCGCATTAGATTCAATATCATGGACTTTTCGTAAAATCCTATTTCGTTTTATATCATCATCTTCTACCGTCATCCAGTAAATATTTATAAAGCATCATAGAATTCGACCTTTGATCAGTGCGTGTTGACAATAATGACCTACGGATCCGAGACTTGGTCGCTGTTTATGGGCCTTATTAGAAGGCTCGAAGTCACTCAGCGGGCGATAGAGCGAGCTATGCTTGGAGTTTTTCTGCGTGATCGAATCAGAAATGAGGAGATCCGCAGTGAACCAAAGTCACTGACAAAGCTCAGCGAGTCGCGAACCTGAAGTGGCAATGGGTAGCCGACGGACGTTGTGGTCCCAAGGTTCTGGAATCGCGACCCCACACCGGAAAGCGCTGTGTTTGTCGACCCCCCACTAGGTGGACCGAGGATATCAAGCGGGTTGCAGGGAGTCGCTGGATGCTGGCGGCTCGAGACCGTTGTACTTGGAGGTCTATACAAGAGGCCTATGTCCAGCAGTGGACGTCTATCGGCTGATAAGGTAAAAGAATACAAATTGACATACTTGGGAATCAAACCTTGGCTGTTGAACAAGGCACACGTAAACTGCCTCAGAGAGACCATCGGGTAAGGATATTTTCTATGTAGGTCAGGATTAGTGTCCGGTGTGACCGAAATACCGCCATTGTGTGCTGCGGGCGAGAGGGCGCCGAAAGCGGGCGACGCGACCGTTAGCGATGTGGCGCGATATCGCTAACTACGGCCTAATACGGCCTAAGACGAACGACAGTATGAACGACGGGCCGACTTCTAGCACATAGTCATTGACTGTACACCTAACTCTAAACAAACACAACTGAACTCATGATTCAAAGAACTTGGCTTTAGGTCCTAAAGCCAAGTGGCACGTCGATTCTCTTTCTACGATCGCAAACGCTTCGAAAAAAATGTATTATAAATGAATTCAAAAATGTATGGTAATGACGGTGCTATCGACAGGTCACGTGATCAAATTGTCGATCGGATTTGTTATTCTTATTAATTTTTCGCAACGTTAGCGTTTGTAGAAAGAGAACCGAGGTGCCACTTGGCTACAGGCCCCGATGCACGTTGTGATCGGTGGCCCTAAAGTGCTGGAAGGGCGACCGCCGTAACGTGAGGTGATGTCGACACCCCACTAAACAGAATCAGCAGGCTTCCGAGACCGTAGTGAGTCGCGAAAGTTGAGCTTTTGATCTGCATTTAAACTTCTGCGAGTGATTATGACAATGCAATTTGTTCTTTACTACAATAAACAAACCATTTTACGTTTAATTTCAACACTAATGCTGCTTTTTTATCCAACTTGAAAAGCGTCGAGCAAACGTTTACGTGCGAAGTGTGGATGACAGGCGTTATAAAGCGCGGCCATTAGTTACGCGACTGTGCGCGACGCGCGACAGTCCGCGCACACGCACGACGCGACCGCGCTCAGTCCGCAGCGGTGTCGCAGCAGCTTCAGACAAGCCGACATTCCGTCTGCCAACTAGCTGCTTGCAGCTACTCTATCGAGCAAGTTACACAATCTATATCTCAGAGATTTAACACTACTATAAAATAAGAGGAAATTTATTTACATTAAAATTTTAGCGGACCATTTCTATCGTCGTTCTTATATCTGTATTTTAAATTTCCTTTGATTACATAGTTTACTATTTTAAAAACATCGTTAAAAACATATGAAGAAATATTAAGATAAAGAAAGAGAACAATCATTAGGCAGCATAATTATTATTGTAACTTGTAGAATATATTAATAATAATAATAAAAGACTGCCAGCATGTTTTAATCAATAAAAATAACAACGATACAGTCGTGTCTGCTTGTTGAAGTCAGAAGATTTATGCTTGTAGTCGGTGCGTCTATAGATACTAATACGCAAATAACGCAAAACACGGTTCCCAAGCCGCCGCGCCCGCTATACATCACTAGATCGCGTAGATCGAGATCGATAGTCGATAGAATATTCGAATGCGCGTGCGCCGATAGCATCGCGCAGTCGGAGGAGCCCGTGTTGTGACACACGTCGCGGGTTTAATGGCCGGCGTACTACGCTTTGTGTATTTTACATGGCGACGACATTACACTAAATCGATTATAGAAGGTCTTTATAGTTTTTTATTTAGGTATCCATCTTTTGTAATAGAATTGTATAAGTAAATTTTCTCTTAAAATGTCTATAACAGGGGACAGTTACAGTTCGCAGGGTGTGCAGGATATACGTCATTAAAAGCGCTGCCTTATGCAGTAGAAGTAGACAACCTGAGGTATAGTTAGGTTAAACTTCTTGCACCAACATCTTGCATCTTGCCATTCAAATCGGACCAACAATGCTACTTGACAGTACAAATAATGATGGCGGTACTACTTCTCCTGTCTGTCTGTCGCAAAGAATTCTACCACTATGTAGGTACTATTGTAGTATGTTGTAATATAGTTTAAGTATAGGTTCTTTATGTACTAATATACCTAATATGTCGTAATATAGTAATCGTAATATTGGACCTAATGACTCATCAAATAAAGAGTTACAGTCTACAATACAATCTTGTCTTACATTTACAGAAACAATGAGAATATGCGCAAAGGATCGGCCCGGTTGTCCAACGCGGATTCACAGACATTCTTGCCACCATTCCACGAGGGCATGATTTGTATAACTGTTAGCTATTATTATATTATTAACATAATTTTCTTATTATATTCTTTCGCACTAAAAAAGCAAATAATGAGTCTTAAATACCTCACACTATAAATAGCTGGTGTACTTAAAGAAACTACTCATATAATGTGATGTACTTAACAAAATAGACAAGAGGTGTGTTGCAATTGGCAAGAACACCGTAAGCAGCAGCTATTTGCCAACATGTCACCCCCGTAGCTACTACAAAGTAGGTAAATTACCCGCCGGTCCTGCCTTGGGAAGCGAAAGTTTAGAAATGGCCGCTATTAATTTCGTAACAACTCGATTTAAAAACTAGCAACAATTAACGTAACGGAGGCTAATGTTCTAACCTTTAGCGCGTTGCGAAAGTGCCGGCAATTGCCGGAGGAGTAAAAACTGGTAGCGACTGTAATGTGGGGCGTACAGTGTGTCTAAAGCTAGCCATTGACGATCAAGTATACCCACGTTCCCACAGCAGCCACGACTATAACTGATCGTGTGTTGGTCGCTGCGTGCATCACGGCTCGACTTGACGCTTACATGGAACGTCTTTGCTGCGAGGCAGCGCTGCAGAAACGTGGGTATACTTGATCGTCAATGGCTAGCACAATGTGGAGTGTACCGGTGCCTCCGGGCGGAGGGTGAGCGTGTTCTTGTGCACCATCTGCACATTATCTTGAATTTAATGAGGCGTTAATTACCTCGTTAGGTCTATGTTCACAATTTACATTCACAAAGCCTACTACCGGTAAGGTTTTGCTGAGAAGAGCCGGTAATAAACTCAACAGTTGCTTCGGATTCAGTCTTCGAGGTCTTGGTCGAGCTTTGAAGTATTGAGCTTTCTTGTTTATTTGCAAAGTTCCAAAAATTCTCAGTATTCTCGAAATACTAAAGACATATTGGAAACTTTAATATCCTATATTGACTTTCCTTGTAAATCGAATGCAGGTCCACTCCGTCATAAAGCGAGACAAACCCAATTGCGCAGTCCTGGATTCGCCTTTAGGCTACTTAAGTTATTACTTGGGGCATCTCGTGTAGGGGGGCAAGAGATGACTAATAAAAAGAGCACATGAAAGTTAAAGCGATTTCAAAATTCGCGCGATTTGAATTGACGTTGAATTAGATAGGTAAGATATTCTTAGACATTTAATAATTACTAGCGGACGCCCGCGACTTTGTCCGTGTGGAATTCAGTTTTACACAAATCCCACGGAAATCATGGATTTTTCCGAATTGAAAATAGTCTATGTGTTAATCCAGAGTAAAATCTATTTTCATTCCAAATTTCAGCCAAATCGCTTCAGTAGCCGCAGCGTAAAGGAGGAACAAACATACTTACACACTTACGAGTTTACACACACAAACTTTCGCCTTTATAATATTAGTGAAGTGTGATTGATATGATTGTTTTTAATTATTTTTTGTAAGTTCACTTGAGGAAAGGGGGCCCACGTGGGAAGATTGCACCAGAAGCATCATCTGAGCAGCAACCAGTTGCGCAACCCGCACGTCTGCTGCTCGCGAATGCCGAATGATGTGATGACGGTAATCAGTCGTCATATCGACCGCTCCGCCCGCTAATGACACGCCTCAACACGACGCAGCGCAGCCTGCCGCCACATCTTGCTGCTCTGTCAAAGACGTAGCTACCGCCGTATCAGCCGTATCAATGACTAGCAGACGCCGCGCGGTTTCACCCGCGTGGTTCCCGTTCCCGTAGGAATACTAGGATAAAATATTGAGATAAATGGGCTATCTAACCCTGAAATTTTTTTTAAATCGGACCAGTAGTTCCTGAGATTAGCGCGTTCAATCAATCAAACAAACAAACAAACAAACTCTTCATCTTTATAATATTAGTATAGATATGGGAGCCTCCGGTCTGGAGGGCCCCTTAAATGTGAAAGCATAATTGAAAGTAAAATTAGTAAAATGTAATCCTCAATCTCCTTTGGTTTGAGGAACCTATGAATTTCCGTATATTCATAGAAAGATTCCGTATATTCATAGAATTCATTAAGAAATCTTTACCCTTCATATTGGGCCCCCGACTAATGTTTATACAGGGCCTCTCCAAGGCAGGCTACCCCACTGCGGTCTACCACTAAATAAAGCAAAAAGCTATCGTATCAAAGAGTCTGAAAGTAAAAAGCTGATTTTCAGGCATTATTTAACTTGCATGTAATAGCCCAGTGGATATGACCTCTGCCTCTGATTCCGATTCGTGTTCGAATTCAGGCATGCACCTCAGCTTTTCAGTAGTGTGCATTTTATAAGTAATTAAATATCACGTGTCGCAAACGGTGAAGGAAAAACATCGTGAGTAAACCAGACTATTGGCCTCTCATTCTGAGTGGAGACTCGAGCTCAGCAGTGAGCCGAATATGGGTTGTTTATGATGATGATGATGATGATGATTTACTATATCGAAACACACATATAATTCACCGTAACGAAAGCAGCCAGTTGTGGCGAGACCTCAGGCCGCCGTTGAGCAATGCTGAAGCTCAAGAGGCAGCTCAATATAAAAGCGCTCGTTATCTGACGACAAATTGAACAATAACTATGGGAATGGAAATAATTATTCAACGAGCTAGTTAAATACTTACCTGAACCATTTCTTAACATATTTAATTATTTGTTCTTTTTTATTTTTTAACAATGTTAATAAAATAGGTACAAAATACATACCTATAATCCAAAACTATTAAAAATTTATGAAAAAAAAATCAACGCTGCGTGACATTTGAGAGCCCAAATAACCGATAGTCGGGGTTGAGGAACCTTCTCACAATACGCGCCGTCTCAAGAATCACTGCCTTTTGTATCCGACCCATGTATCCAGTAGTTAAGCGAAAGCTTCTTAAAGTGTTGGTCGAAGCTTTTCGCTATAAGACCATTGACTGAACCAACTATCCTAACAATAATAGTTGATTCAACATTACAAATAGCGGTAATCTCGTGAGCAAGGTCCAAGTATTTTGATACTTTTTCCTTTTCGGCTTTAACCAGATTGGAAGGAGAGGTATCCTCCGTTATGTTGAACTGTTGAATCCAAATATCCCTGCGACTTGCCCAGAAAGCTACGAGAATAATATGATACGATGAAAAATAACAAAATATGTAGGTTTAGGTAAATATAGTTATTTATTTAATAGGGATTTCAAAATAAATATTTTCTTTTTATTAACTTTGAAGTTTCTCCTCCTAAAAAACTTTTGAATGCTTCGATCGATTCGATCAATTATCACGTGAAACCCATACAAGTCATCTGATTGACTATCTAGCGGACAGATGCAGAGGTATTATAATAAAAAGATATTTCATCCTAAAATTATATGATTGCCTTCCTCGAGTGATCGAGTTACATGAGGCCCCGGTAAATATTAGCCAGTTAACTTTAATGTTAACGTTTAGTGCGGTAAGGTTACGGTACAGTGCCAGCGCTCGGTAGCGCGAGCGGCCGACGCTTGTAATAATTTACTTCAAACGTCGTGCTTTTGAAAGTCGATAAACATTGCGTTTTAGTTTTACACTCTCGTTGCTGTATTATGGTAATTTATTCACGTTTGTTTACTTACCTGCGCTGTGCTCGTGTCTAGAAGGATATTTTTGTATAGAAAACAGTAGGTAGATATTTTTTGTGGATAGATAGAATAATTAGAACGGAAAAGCATAACAGATAACATAATGTAATCATCATCATTACTAGAACCCACACCCTCTGGAATCCTCCGATCCTCAGAGGTCATATCTGACTTAGGTGATTAGTCTACTGTAGTTATCCACTATAGTCCGAAATTAATGATGATGAAATTTTACTTGATAAGATCGTTACGTGATCCGCTAGTTACAGCGGAAACGCGCCGCTAACTGTAGTTCGCGCCGCTCTGAAATCCGATTTTGTAAAGTTCGCGGCGCTGCACCCGTGGCTGTCCATTTTAATTTTGACTGGGATACTTTGGAGAAAATATTACCCACTCTACACTTACCCATTTAAGTTCAATAACTTCATAACGGCAACGTATTGCGAACTCTAGTTATAATAAACTCCAACATTGTAAAGATTCATAAAAAATGTGATACACATTCAAAATGTAAACTAGACGAGGCGCCGCGCGTCGCTGGGAACTGTCGCAGACGGTGTTTTGTCGCTTATTGCCGCGTAGGGCGCCACCGTACTGCGGCTCTGGGGCGAGCGGCTCGTCGCATTCATATCGAGGAAATGCCGCAGATCGGCATTCCCATCGAAATAATCGACGTATTTGTTGCACTAAGCACGTCAGTCGATACGGTCACGTCGCACGACGTCCGCAGAACTACGGCGGTAGTAGATGCCTCAACATCGCAGTCCCTGGAGCTAAACCCCGAGGCCGCCTCAAAAAGCACTGGCTTGACGTTGTAAACGCCGACATGAGAGAGCCAACGAAATCGTCTGTGGTACTAAGTCGAAGTAATCGAAAAGTCATAAATTATGAAATTCAAAATAGCGTATTCTGAAAGCGCGGTTATACGTGACTTTCAATGCTTAACCATATTCGAAGACTCTTTTCGCTTGAGGTGAATTAGATTTTTTTTCTTTACTTAGTCGAAGTAGTCCAAAAGTCAATAATTATGAAATTGAAACTATCGTATTCTGAGAGCGCGATTATACGTAACTTTCAATGCCAAACCATATTCAAAGATTCTTTTCACTTGAGGTGAGTTTGTTTTTGGTACTAAGTCGAAGTATATAAAATAAATGGTCGCTAGCCGCAATCGCAATAATGTTGTCAACAAAAGAAGGTAAGGTTGCCTAAAGTTGCACCACGGCGTCAGTTACATTACGTAGGTACAGTTTATTTCGGGGAGTACGATATGAGAAACATAACCTTACTATTGGCAATCTAGGGACAATATGATAGCGGTTGTGCGGGCGCCCATAGAGCAACCAGCGGCGGCGGCGGCGGAGGCTGACAAAGACGCATTGTGCGCCGACTGCCGACACACGCGTGACGCGCCCGTAGCTGTCATTCACCGGCGCAGGTGAGTCACCACATCGCAGTCTGACAGAGCTGTGGCTGTCTATGCGGACATTACAGACATAGCAATGCTACTGTTATTGAGATTAGTGATATGTGAATCTTGCTGGGATAACGTACCTACATCTAGCTAACTTACTGGATGATTAGTAATGTTTTACGAATGTAACTGGAATTCATTTGTTCATATTCACTAATTGTAATTTTAAAAAAGATTATACTAGATCAAAGACTTCAATCGTATAAAATTCTATGACAATTATGAGCCGCTGCTCATTCGTGGATCAGCTGAGCTTGTCCCGTTGGTGGTTAGAAAATGCGTTTTGGGATCATTTGTGGTTGTTAAGTTTCATAGACGTAGTTTACATTTATAAGTTACTTAGACACATGATTCTTTTAGGTCTCCCACACTAATGAAGACTGATAAAACGCACTGTGCAAGAATTTTTAGGTGCAGCCGCAAAGCGATCACTCCGCTGATCCTTTGGCTGATCTCTATTCCACGCTCCATCCCGCCGCATTGGCTCGCTGCTCACCGCTCGCCGCTCACCGCTCACCGCTCACTGATACCTGGCCAGCGATACCATCTGGCGGGAAGTGAGCACGCTCGCGATAAATCGCCGGCCGCTTTATTGGTCGCTCGATGAATGCATTACTGTCGCAGATATGTGCGCAGTACACAATGCCTGCGCAGGAGTTATTGCTGCGCTTCTGACGTAAACCGGAATGTTCGCGGATAACTCTGCCGTCGTAAAACTGTAATAGTTTATTAATGTCGGTAATAGATTTAGTTACCGTCACCATTTTACCAACGTATGGCTAGACGCGAGGCAGGTTTTTAACCCTATATGTCATTGACATCCCTAGAACTCGTACAAAGTACGATACGAGTAGTGTTGTGCTTCTTTATTTACTTACCCGTATGGCTAGCGGTATGAAACTCTCTCCCGAGGTCTGTGTTCCTGATTCTTACAACCTGGGCCTCTCATAAAGACAAGACTACATAGGTTTTACCTGGCTCTTCAGATCATATTTTGATGTAGTTGAATATATTACTCGTACGTTTGTAGATTTAAAATCGTAGTAATAACTATAATGTTTCCCTCATGTGAGGAAAGAGGATCTTTTCTAAAGCTACCTCAATGATCAATCTCTTATAATAACAATCCATTACTCAGGCACTACTATTACATTTACTGTAAGTAGGGAGTGTCCAGAACTCAATAATTTTCAAATCTGGCTCAATAAATCCCACAGAATCACGAGTACATACATGACCCGCCCAATGTATAAGTTTCTCTGTATTTATCTGTGTTATTTACAAGCGCGCCATCGCGTGAAGCGATACCGCGTGATGTGTCGATAGCGCGAACATCCCGCGGTACAGCGATTTATCGACACGAACAACACTACCACTGAACTCATATATTTACTTAAACATACGGAACTTCTTCAGCTGACTTCTATAGCAGTGTTAAGTAGATGGACTGCCTTGAGACTTTTACGGAAGTGAATGAAGCGAGCATTGGAGAAATATTGCACACAAAGCTGAAAAACATTAGCAATTCATCTTTAAAAAACTAAGAGTGTAGTTTATACTGAAATTCTTTATACAAACAGTTTTTACTTTGTCTCCTAAATCTCTAAAGCCGTAACTAAAAATATATAAACTTTTTAAAAGTTACGACTAGCGTACCTACAGAAAATAACGAAGTAGTTATCTGGCACAGTTTTGTGAACACCCTAAATAGAGTTGTTAGGCATTCAAAGTTAGCTTCTTCCTTTTAACGACATGTAAGTTTGATTATTCCGTATTGGACCGTATCCTATTACAAAAACGGAACCTAATTACCTCAGCTTCAGACCATCAAAGCAAAAAGTTCGTAAACAGAAAGCCTAAAGTGTAAGCAGTGCTGGCAGTGCCAGGTTACAGATGCCCTCTCACAATCGGCACCGCTCTCCGATGGCCGCCATTTAAGAAGACGAATACTGCTGCCGGCGGAAGTCACGGCTCTGAGTTATGGCCGCCTCATGCAAGCTGCAACTTACGACTGCGGCCGCTGAGCTACGAAATGTTAGCGTCATTGTACGCTAGCACTGAGCAACAACAGTACATACACTCGTGTGCGCGGACTGTCTAAGTACTCCGTGTTCACGTGTATTTAGTGCTAAATCTCGACCTGACATTTAAGTGCATTATCATTTGTCAGCTTGAGCCAATTGCAACTACCGTCTTTTCGACATGATAGTGATGTTATCTGACAGTTTGCGACTACTAAACAATCTGACTGCTATGATAGTCTAGTGATGGGCCTACGCATCACGAGGTTCTGTGTCCAAGAAATACTGTTTTTCCTTTCTTCCAAAAGATTTTCAGTAACAATCTGAATTTGGACATTCGGTGATTTTACACCCACTAACTAACCGTCGGTGTCGGATCATATTCTATCATCCAGCCAATCGATCCGCCTTGAAGCATGGCACCGCCGTGATGGTGGTAAGATCCATGCCCCCTCTCCTACAAAAAGGGAGGAGAGGAGGAGGCTTTCATTGGTAGTTATTTGAATAGGATGATAACGATGATTCAGCTCGCCAAATCGTATTAGATGTGGTGGTTTTAGGCTCCAATCTTCTACACCCACGGGGAAGAAAAGCCCTCAAAAAAACCCTGAAGTCACTAAGTTAGGCTCATGATAAATAATAAAATCTCCTGATCCAGATCTAGATACTGTAAACACTTATGATAATGAAATAATAAATACCTAGTTGAAAGTGTTGATAGTTTAATATTAAGTATTTCACGCCAGGAATAAAGCGGTAACTGTTAGATAGCGCGGTAGATCAATTAAGACACGGCAATTAGGCGGAGCCGCGGGCAGCGCTAGTGTAATGGAGTTCCCACTGTGGACTGCGGCTGACTGCGCAACTATCGCCTATAAATTAATATCGCCACTTTATGTTTATAATGTAGCTTTGATTAAGGATGGCTTGAAATAGTGTTACTTCCTTGTACGGCTATTTATAACTTTACTATGCCTCATGGAACTTATTATTTATGTAGCGGTGGAGGTTCACTTTGTGGTCAGAGCTCGTCCGGGGCAGCACTACCAACATGCTCATTTCTGCTGCCAAGCAGCGTATTTGCTGCGGTATTTGGGTCTGAACGGTTATACGAGTAAATTGACTTATATGAAATATTTTCTTTTTTAATTTCATCTTCTTTGGTGTCATCATCATTAACAACCCATATTCGGCTTACTGTTGAGCACGAGTCTCCTCACAGAATGAGAGGGGTTAGGCCTTAATCCACCACGCTGGCTCAATGCGGATTGGCAGACTTCACACACGTAGAGAATTGAGAAAATTCTCAAGTCAGTATGCAGATTTCCTCACAATGTTTTTGCTTCACCGCTTGAGACATGTAATAATATTTAAAATCTTAAAAGGCACATAACTGAAAAGTTGGCGGTGCATGCCCCCCGAATCGAAGGCAAAGGTCATATCCACTAGGCTTTCACGTCTCTAATATCATCATTATCAGCCGATGGACGTCCACTGCTGGACAAAGGCCTCCTACATGGACTTCCAAACACAACGGTCTCGTGCCGCCAGCATCCAGCGATGTTCTTAAATTTTTCATTTTGATCTGTGAAATGTAAAATATTACCTCATAAATAATTTGATTGCTACGTAATTGTGGTTGTAGAGATTAGAGCGTAGGCATGATACAAACTTTTTAACTTTGTTATACTATACCATGAAGCTGTTTACCTAAAATTAGTAAAGGTATCTCTTGAAATATTGTGATGTTGTGAGAGTGTCACGGTCCTGCAGTATCGTCGCCTGTATCGCTATCACCGCCGCACCGGTCACCGGACCACGAATGAAATGATTAATATCAAAGTTCAAGCGTTCAATTATTTTGTAAACGCAGCAAAGGTGCTAAGCTATACCTTACGTTGCGTTACAAAAGAATTTTTATTCAATTTTAAATTCAATAGATAAATTTAACGGTCGGTACGCGCCGTGCGCCGGTCCATAGACTACGACAAGGCGTAATAGACATGACACGGCAAACATCATCTCGCAGGTAAACGCCTCAAAAATACAACAAAAATGTAATCACTATTGCTACCTATGAGTAAAATAAAAAAAAAATTTCTTTATTTGCAAAAAATACAGAATCAAGTAGGCATTCGATCTTTCTAGTTTTCGAAGAAAAGAAAGAGAATCGACGTTCCACTTAGCTAGGGGGGCAGTACCTTCTTTATGTTTCCTGGTATCCTCTTCAAACTAAGTCACATCCTCATACAAGTATGAGTATAAGCTTTTTTAGTTTTATTAAAAATATTTCGAGCTATTTCAAAACGAATTTAATATTTCTAATTCGCTTGCTCGCTGCTCTAGACTTCTGGTTTTTTATATACCGACGACTCTAGTCTCTACTTAGACTCTAGTCTCTATTTAGAGTTGACGCCATTTCTAACGCCACGCTTTTAAGATGTCTGTGGTCGGTTCACTCGATATATGAACTTATCGGCGAGGTGTTAGTAATAAACGAATAAAAACAAATCCCGCTCGTAAATTACCGCGAGATCGGTAAGCTGCGGTAAGTTATGTCGGGATAGCTCCGGTAATATTTATCTTATTTGTAGGTATTTCCATAATTGGTGTCCGCGGGTGCCGGGGGCCGAGGGCGGGGGCCGGGGGGATGGGCACATAAATCTCGGCGCAATTAGTCAGGCGGTGTTGTGGGTAACAGCACTATATCACATATTTTGTCACACACTTATCGATGGTTTATGTTTACGTGGCTACGCCGTCCGCCAGGCCGCGCTCGCCGGGACTACAGCGGGAGATGAATGTCACGGTGACGGTGCTCAATAACGTTACATCCTTGCTTTATTTTTTTTAATTAGGTATTAAGATAGGTGTGTTGTTGTTATGTTATTGTCCCATATTCGGTTCAATTAAGCTTTGTGACATTACCACAAAGGACGGAGTTCGAACTTACAACTCGAAGAACTTAGCAATTTCAGCAAATCGTTTTTCACGATAGGTTAAAGTTGAATGGATAGATAGTTATCTACTTCTGGGTAAGACCCTTATAAGGTCTTCCAAACACTACGACCTGGAGATGCTAATATCTATCAGCAGCTTCCTGTAACCCGTTTGATGTCCTCGATCTACATACATTACATAGAGAGCCCCCGTCCTCTCTATGTAATGTATGTAGATCGAGGACATCAAACGGGGTCGCTATACCAGCTCCCAATTCATTGTGAATAGGTCGTGTACCAACTCGCCTGCCCAGCATAACTTCATAACTGGGCAACCTTGTATGGCTTGCAGCATTTTTTAACATTATATTACACTTGGTTTTGAAAACTTTCCAGAAACACCTTACTCCGTCTCCACAAATAGAAATGTTGTTGAAAAAACTAGTACTTATTATATTAGTGAGTCAAGTGCGGCCAGATGCGCGTACTCCCACGTGGAGGCGTGGAGTACCGGCCCGGTGCCGAGTGTCGCCCACGCGTGTGTGTGTGTTTGTGTAGCCGGACACGAGGCGCGCCGGGCGGGCGGCTAGTTGTGTGCTCTAGTTGTCGGCACACAAGTTGAGTTTGCTGCCACGAGTGTGTGAGCAAACGATCGATTATTTCCCGTGTACTCGTATACTTAAATTAGGTATGTAGAGTATACTACTATGTGTACTGGATACTGGAAAACTAAATCTTACATGGACAATAAATAATAAATCATTATCAACCCATATTCGGCTCACTGCTGAGCTCGAGTCGCTCTCAGAATGAGAGGGGTTAGGCCAATAAATACGGATAGGCAGACTTCACACACGCAGAGAATTAAGAAAATTCTCTGGTATGCAATTTAATTCAATTTATTTATTTTCAATTGTACATTTACATTACTAACATAATTATGAGCCTATTGAAGCTTGAAATAAAGTATTATTATTATTATTCAAGTGAATTAAACTCTCACGCCCAGTACAAAATAAATATATATAAAAAGCCAAAGGGAAAATAAATAAACTTACTTAAATATGCAAAATAAATAAACATAAATATACATTACAATATCATATGCGCACTATATTTATTTATATATTTGCAAATGTCTTATTCTCTAAAGTGTCAATAAATTACGTCAAAGTTTATTAGAAAATGTCAATTAAATCATCTTTAATAGCATTTCTTGAGCAAAAACTCTTTGATCTTATGCAGGTTTCCTCACGATATTTATCCTTCACCGTTTTGAGACACGTGATATTTAATTTCTTAAAATGTACACAACTGAAAAGTGCATGCCCCGGACCGGATTCGAACTCACAACCTTCGCAATCGCAGGCAAAGGTCATATCCACTGGGCTATCACGGCTCTCTGACAAAACATACTGTACTTAATATTAAAACTTATTATATCTAATACAGGTTTACAATTTGTGTTATTTTAACACTAAACAACTAAGCTTAAGTTACGCTAACTGACAACTGTCATTTATGTGAATGCTATGGAAATTGAGAACTATGTATTTAATAATTTGTGCACAATTATCGTAGAATACTATGGTTTGGTTTTCATTTTACTCAATAGCGATAGTAGAGATAACACTCGTAGATACAACATAAAACATAAACACGTAGTAACAGCAATGACCAAAGTCACAGCGCGGTTTGTATCTTTGTTGCTGATCCATCTATCCACTCATCGCTGACCAAGTTATCATCGCACTGTGAAATGCATTGTGTTCTGTTCACCTCGACACAAAACAATACGATGACAAAGCTAAGCGTTCAGTTTCTGTGAAGAGATCGCATCTCTCGTTGTCGCCCCGCGGCTGATCGCTTGTTTTATAAACACAAGTGTTGGTCGTATCAACATGACCTTTCTCCATCAGATAGCTGCAGTTAATGAATACGTCCATCACGGATTATAACTTGTTAGGAATTTTCTAATTTAGTCGACGTTTCAGCGTTATACCTACCTGCCAAATCGTTGATTATAATCTTCCTTTCTTTAATGTTTGTAAACTACTTGTAAAATATTCTTATTTATTATCTCTCGTGATTCATTATCATCAGTAGATTATTTATATCTCTCCTATGGGACAGGAGATATGGAGCTTTACCCCTCAGCGGTTCTTCAATGCGAATTGATCAGTTTACTGTGATAATGTTTGTGATTGTATCTATTCAAATAACAATCAGATTTTAATGACAATTTACTTAATTCAGTTAGCGACTTGACTTGACTGCGATAACATTCGATGTTAAGTGACGATGCAATGTAAGGAAGCGTGCATACTTGAAAGGGGTAAAAGTTTTATTCTACCCACAGAACATAGAGCACTGAAGCTAACGCTATACCCTTTTTTCTACAAGTTAGCCTTTGACTACAATCTCACCTGATGGTAAGTAATGATGTAATCAAAAATGGAAGCGGGCTAACTTGTTAATAATAGGACTAAATCCACACCCCTTTCGGTTTATACACGACATCGTATCAGAATATTAAAATTGCTTGACGGTACGTCTTTGCCAGTAGGGTAGAACTTACTAACCACGGCTGATGCCTTCCACCAGACAAGACCTGAGTCAACTTAGAAAACATAAAATTCTGACTGACTCCTGCTGGGAATGGTGATAAAAGGGCCCAGGACCTCTGTGTTGAGAGCCATAGCACTACCAAATGCGCCAGAGAGATTAGCTTCCTGTGAATGTCTTGAATGTACGAGTAAGAACGGTCAATAATTTCATATCCCTAAGCTCGAACCCAGGACTTTGTGATCTAATACCGCACAGACTGACAAATAGACCAATTATGTAGATAACACAGTCATAAAGTAACAACGTACTGCGATATTTAAGACTGCCCCAAAAGAAACTTTCACACAATATCATTTGCTCGACGCAATAACAATTACACGTGGAACGGTCACTTTGGTGACGAAATACTCAGCATCAGTAAATATTTGTAATTCATATGCAAACGACACCGTAACAGTCGGGGACAGTGACTAATGACCCTCCGACGGCTCTGCTGTACTGTGTGGAGTCACCGCGTAGGTTTACCGGGCTTTGGGAAAGGTTAATCGCGTTAAGCGTATTGGCACTGAGGTTATATTGACTTTGAAATGGAGGAACTGTTGTAATCGTTGTATTGATAGAGGTCGCCGGTTCTATTTAATTAATTTAAAGTTAAACTAAACTGTGTGTTGGTTTTGGTAGGGCTGCCTCGATTCGGAATATTTGTTTTACCTATTTGAATACTGTAGTCTTTGTCTATGTGGTCAAAGAATCTTTATTTCTCTTAAAGAATTTACATTCACTTACAGAGAAACAACTATAAATAAATCTTATTAACTATTTTACAGTCAGCTGTATGCAAACAATTTTTTTCGTTCTACCTACAGAAATTTACGATGTTCGGTGCGAAATCGTTACCACAAGTCTATTATTAACTTAACTTACTTAATTTTATCATTCAAGTAATTGATTAAACATAATGGATAGACACAGTACTTACATAGCAGTTGAATATCATAACACGTTTCACTATTACCTTTTATGGCAAAAACGAAATATCTTACAAGATAATGTTATCTCTGTGAGAGAGATCTCAAGTGACGTATCCACCCACTAATATCTCCGCCTCTCGTCCATATACATCTTATATATGATCCAGCTTTTGGAGGAAAATAGAGTACATCTAACATTCTATTATTTGCTCCTAACAAATATACCATTTTAACAATTATGTATTTTCTTAATCTATAAACCTAGCAGTTCTAAAAATTGATTGCAAAAATTTCAATAATCCAAAATTACTGAGCAATAAAGCTTACCTTTTAATTATATTACGAATTTTAAACTAAATTCAATGTTTTAATATTATTGACAACCCTAGTGTATGTTTCGTGGCGAGCCCCGTTATAACTCAGGCTGCGCGGGACGCGGAGCGGACAGCTGTCAGGGCGCGGACCACCCGACGCTGTCCGGTCGTCCGGCGCATGTGTCCGGCGCGTCCAGCACGTCCGGCGAAACTCCGATACGCTAATAGGCCCCGGACCTACTCGTATTGTTTCCCGATTAATTGTGAACGATTGGTATGTTCTACGATTTAAACAAATTGTTTATTTATTCGGCAGGTTACCGATGGAGGAATATATTATGTAGTCTAAGATCATTTTTAGTAACAGTAGACTTAACAAGCAGGTGGTCCACCTTAGTGGAAAGCTACTCTTCACAGGACATGCGAGGAACTCGTCATACGAGTACATTGTGCTCCTTGGGTGCATCACTTTGAGGCAGAGGTAATAAGCCTCATGTGACTGTAATTTCACCGGCACCATACTCTTTAGACCGGAACTCAACAATGCTGCCTGGTAATTGCTATTTCCATGCAGCTTCTACATTTTTTCCACTGGTCTTTTTTTGCTGTTTTAGCGGTGTCAGCTAAATCTAAGTGTAAATTTCGAATCCAGGTAGGTATCTAATATTCATTTAAGTTTTATTTTATTTATCATTAAAAATATAACTCAGCTTATTTTAAGAATTCCCTACCACAAAAGGAAAAATTTAATCACTTCCGTCCGTCTGTCTCTATAATCTCTTTTTCTCAGGAACACGGAAAAGTAACAAGTTAAAATTAATATCAAACACATCTACAATTTATTGGAACTGCAAAATAAACAGACTTTTATCGACACATTAAAAAAAATACCCAATTGGCCAGTTTTTACACCGTTTTACGTAAACCGGCTCCAGGAATGACAGGAATGAATAACTCATTCGACACGCGGACGCGAAAGAAACATAATGTTACCTAACTTCCTACCGACTTCGCCGTAGCGCCTATCATATAATAAAACAGAACAAAAAACCGAGGAATCAAACGATTCGCATCATAATTACATTAAGTTCTCAGTAACGATCAATCGAGATCGAAATGACCGATAGCGCGTCCAGTTTCCACAGCTCCACAGCTCCACAGCTCGTCTTATCGTCGCATCGGAGTTCCGACTCATTGGAGTTTCGAAAGCTGAACAAAGAGACGCAAAGATCGACTTTGTTTAGAAACATCTCATATTGGCACTCGATCGAACAACGGACAATAACAACAAAGAATTATTAGACTGTGCCTTTTGGAGCTTATCTAGATGTTTTATCGAGAGCTCCAAATTACAAGGCGAAATGGCGGCGCTAGTGCTGCGGGACATTGGACTCTATCGCCTTGTGTTTGAGGATGTTTTGGGTGAAGGTTGGATGTAGACCGACGTAATTACCGGGCCTGGCACATGTAGCAACAATGGTCAATCACTGCCGTGACCCGCCAAACTGTAACATAAAGAGCGGGGTGAAGCGTGATTAAGTGCGAGTAGGTACAGCAAGGCTATACCACCTCTTGACGACAATGGTTCAGCCTTACTGTATCGAAATTCCAGGGTTCATTGCTAATTCGGGGAGATTTAGCTATTTACGAGTATACATTACCTTAATGCACTTTGCTCCTGGCTGAAATTTGTTGCTGTTAAACGAAAATTAAGTTCCAACGAGCAATTTAGCGTTCCTGAAATATTACGAATACATCTTCTCTGCTCTAGAAACGAATTTATTCGGGATCCGTATGGTCCCCTTGTCTATACTAGATATTGGAGAGGGAGAATCAATTTACGAGTATCATCACAAAGAAAATAACGAATTAATGACATCGTTTTTTAAACGAGCGAACAGAAAGAAATAAAGTTTCGAAATATTTATTTAAATGTGTCCAATTTGAATGCAAACTATCAAGCTTATAGTAAATGATGATGCAGCTGATGGAAGTATTAGATTACGTTTCACTTTTGTAGTAAAACGTTATTTGATTGTTTCCCTAATAGTTTTAGGTGACTAATGCTTGGCACTAAACAAATATTGTATGATTATATTATTGATCTGTTTTAGATATATCATTAACCAATAGACTATTGGACACTGATAAGAACCCCTTTAGACCCTAACCGAGTAACAAATGGTATGGCACTCGGCAGCCTGAAACCAGAGGATATTAGTTTCTTCTGTGGTGCGTCTTCTGGTTCTGTTATAGCGGGTCAGTGTCAACTGCGCTTGCAAGTGACTTTCCAGTGTTTCATTTCAAGGATTCGGGACTCTAACATCCATTATTTCATCGAGTTACGATTAAAGTATATTGCTGCAAAACAAAGCATCTTTTTTAGACAGTATTTTTTAATAGGTACGACCAACTATCTCTAATAACAAAAGTGTAGATTTCATTTTAGTTCATATTTATATACTCGCAGTATATTTTCTCTTCATATCTGCATGTAAAACGTAAGCGGACACACTGTTCAAATGTTTGTTGTTGGCATCCAAACAGTGCAGGGTTGCGGCGAGTTCAAGTAAGCAATTACACGGACGATCCAACGGCGCACAGTTGATGAGGAGCCGCAGGAGGGCCTCCACACGAGCGCTCTACATCTTACGGGTACACTTGTTGTGTAATGGTACGTCCACAGGTCAGCATCGTACGTGTCGGACGCATCGCATCAAACGGATTGTAGAACTTTTTTATAAAGTTAAATAAAGTCGTACAATTGCGTTCACTGATCCGCATCGTACGGATCGCACGAATCAACCGTAAACCTTTAAATTAACTTACCCTTACAAAACTGTAATTGATCAATTGTAATTGTAAACATTTATTACCCCCGTCTCAAGAGTTTGAAAATATTAATTTTAATAAAAAGGAAGATTTCTGAAGGAAGTCTATGTAGGTACGAGTATCTACTACGTTTTTACCCGACTGCAAGAAGGGTTATTAACAAGAGTAGTCCTAATACCAAGAAATCGTCTTTTGTGCAAAACATGATTGTCTGTTGCAAGTTTTATATTTTACGAGTTGTAAAAGCGCTTTCAAATATGTACGTACTTAAAACGACTGATGTTTAGATCCACCACTTGAAAGAAACTAGTCACAAGAAAGTCGTGAAATAGTCCTAAAACATAGTTGACACGGAGACAAGAGCGCAGTGACTAATAGCTAATGAACGGAACTCCTCCGGCGTGACATTAACACGGCCCATTAAAGCCTCTCCGATGTACACGCGCAGGCAGGACCCGGACGTGGGAAGCCGACGCGACCAAAATAGAAATCTTGTAAATACTAACAAATGACAATCTTATCCGTACATTAAAGAGATTCTAATGAGAGTCGTATGTCGACGTCGGGCGGCGGCCGCGTGCGCCGATGTCCCGATGTATCGCCGCAATTAACTCGATAGTCCCGCGATACATCGCCGCATCGCCGCATCGGCCGACGTCACGTCACGGAGTGTGCCAATTTAGCGTTATCTGGCGACGTGAGCGCTACATTTAGATAAGCTTACGGGGTTTAATAAGGAAACCTTTGCCGTGCGAGTGCGCCGAGCGTGACTCCGGCGTCTCAGCGGCAGCGCGCCGATGAGTTCATTATGCAATTGTGCAAATGCGCTTTAATTGATTGTTTTAATCGGTTCTTCTCGCGGTTAATGTAAACGGTGCTTCCCTAAACGTGTTGGCCGGTAAATTGCGTAATACTCCTGATAGTTTTTACCGTAAGCAACCTACCTGCTGTACATATAATTAATCAATTTTGCGAATTCCGATGTACTTTGAATATTGAAGTAAGAGGATAGAATTACTTAATAATTTACTTGTGTAACAATAACGCACGTCATACGCTACCTATTGTAGACCATATTGGCACTGATATACTTGTAGTTCCACATTTCATCCGGATCCATTCAACTGTTCTCTATATAAAAAACGACTTTGTTTAATGTACGAGTAATATCCTTTTGTATCATACCCCATACATCAGTCGTCTGATGTAAGCTTATTATTTAGAGTCACCACAGATTAGTCATTAGTCAGTGAGTCAAAACCAAAAGTCACGCGACAGCTGGTATAATCTCCAATTTGTCTGTAGCCTGCTCTCTCCAGTTCCACATCCGACAGCGAGATGAGCTCATGAGCTGCACAAAGGGGCGATAGCTACAGTACAGTTACACGCCCTGTGTCTGTGTGTAACGTCTTAATGGCGTCGCTTAGCATGCCGGCGGCGGCAGATCCATCATGTAAAACCCACACAAATCACTTAGTCGCTCAATTGTCTGTCGAGATGAGTACCCGCCGCCAGGGTGACCACGCCGCGCGCCGCGCCGGGACTGGTGCTGAAACTGGCTATCTCGTACAAATCTTTTTGGATACATCAGTAGTCTACCTAATACTAAGATACGATGTTCGTTCATTCAGTACAGTACATCTGTCTCTTTTAGTTGACTCGCAAATATTTTAAAAGCAAACAAAATCATACGAGTATCATGATTCTGAATAACTAGAGCGCGCCCGCGAATGCTCTGGTCTCGTGAGACTTTGCTATTAGAAATACTGCGTAATATATGGATTTTTTGGAATAAATAAACATATCTGTTTTTTTATTGAATAATTTATCTGCATTTAAAAATGCATCCAAATTGGTTTAATAACGTAAAGAAATAACAATATTACACTTAAACACAATCGTTCGCCTTTTTAATATAACTGTTGATATTAAATGGATGGATGTGCCGCTGTTGGGGTTTTGCTAAATTGCTATTTTCTTTTTCAGAATGGAAAAGAGATCTGTAATCCTTGCGCAAGTGGTCGCCCTACAGCCGGCATTACCGGCAGTTAGTATGCGCCGCCCGGCGCGCCTCCCGCAGTCGCCTCACGTACCTAATTGTGCTGTGCTGTCGACGCACCACGACACGACGGTTCGCACTCCGCGAGGGAAATGTCTGCTCCTCCGACGAGCTCATGACGTCGATCACGACACTTACGACGAGTTACGACGAGGGCCACTCCGCGAGTTACGACGAAGGGCCTCGCCGCGATTTATTTAACGAAGGCGGCGACAAATCTCGGAAAGGAAACTTTCAGATAAATAGCGCAATAAAGAGGCAACGATTTATATCGGCGGTTTAAACGTATTAGATCGCCATTAAGTATATTTTATTAATGATGCTTGTGATTGCGGCGCAGCCACGATACTTTATGGGCCCCGGCGCTCCGAGTGACGCGAGCTATTCATCTGATTATTGCGCGCACTACAACCGAATTAGATGAAACTAAAAGTAAATATTATAGGTTACGTGCAGATTTAGGTCCTATTTAGATTTTTAATTTATTAAAGAGAAAGTATAAATCAAAATCACACACATGAAAACATTATCTTCTCCAACCCCAGATCTATTGTGTTACTGAATAGGCGCGCATGGAAGCCTCATTTCTTTCGAGTTTTAATAATAGAACAACTGACGATATTGTTAGATGAAAACTTTGATTAAGCAGTGTGTGCTTTGCTTTCTAACTAAGAGGCTTTAGATTGGCTGAACTCCGGTGCGACTTCTTGTCAAAACGCTATTATAAATAATCATCATACCTACCTACCTGAATTTCTTCCGTTACGATGCAATGTAAAACGAACTTACCTATCAGTTTTAAACTAATATATATTTTCTGTGATTAATCTAGAAGTTTACCATCTCGGACCGCATCACGCCACTCTAATAAATAAGTCAGACTAAATTGCGGAGAACTCTTTCTCGACATACAACAGACAGACAGACATTCATTACAGTAACGTCGTTGAAGTTATAAATACTTGGACGCGGCAATCACGTGCACCTGCAATAATATTGTAAAGCTGTATGTACGCAGCAATCAAATTAAAACCATTTGAAGTGTAAATACCGAGGCGGTTTCCACGACTAAACGGATTATAGATGCATTCAGTTCGCGCGGGGGGCGGCGCGGGGGGCGGGGGGAGCTCCACAGACGCGTATAAATTGCCAACTACCCGACGGAGATGGATTGGCGAGCTATGCGCCGCAGCCGGCTTCCCACTGCACCCACACGACACGAGAAATACTAAAAACTGAAATTCACACGAAGAGTCTGATGTTTACGATGGTTTGTGGAGAACATTTTCAAACGTTCTGCAGAGAGTGTGAGAATGCCGTTTTCCTTAGAATCTTGTATATAGGTACATCAGTGTACGTCCACGTTTAATGTTGTTGAAGTAAAAAGCTTATTCTTTTTACGTAGATTTAACCTTAATAAAGACCTCTTGAAGAATTTTTGTCTTTATTTTATTGTAGACTAGCGGGCGGAACATTCATACCGCATCAAAATCATCATTTTCGCAAATATCGGGAATCCATGGATTTTTTCGGGATAAAAATACGTATATGGTAATCCAAAGTAAAATCTATTTCCTTTCCAAATTTCAACCAAATCGCTTCAGTAGTAGTGGCGTTAGCGTAACAAACATCCAAATAAATATACGTCCATACAAACTTTCGAGTTTATAATGTTAGTAGGATTTACGGGTTTAGGGTTTGACTCTGTAACGATGTTTGATTTTGTAACGACTATTATATCTTATTAGATGTTATTGATACTAATGACCGGGACCGACGGGTTCACGTGCTATCATATTACCAACCTTGAACCATTTAGGTAGGTACTGAAATTTTCTTGAAAAAAAAAAGAAAGCTCAATACTTCATAACCCGATCCATGAGTAAAACCCAGGACCTCGTGATCGGAAGCCACTGTGTTACGCGATTTTGATTATTTAAGAAATAACCGTTTATTGGATTGTCTATGCATATTTTGCGAGATGACGTATCGTCGTGTACTGTGGGACCGCGCACCGCGGAGAAATCAACCTGACACTTGAGTTACGCGCTCTGAAGGCGCAAAAATATGGCGCCTATGACGGACACGGACACACGGACACGCGGGAAGTGGATATGTAGATGAAACACGCTGCTACGTGCAGGTTAGAGTTATTTATAGTGTAATCAAAACCTCGCATCCATCAGGCGACAACTGACGCTCGTCTCCCAACACGTGACAACATCGTTCGCAAAGTTGCCCAACATAACGCAACGTTGACGTGTAAATAAACTTGTGACGCATAGATAAAGGTGAAAGTTCTCGATGCAAACATATAAATAGGTACCCGTTACGAGTTTGTTTATATATAAAATATCTGTTCATTTCCTGCCCAACATCTTTCATTCAATAAACAAGGTCTGCGTCCAATAATAGATCACTGATCTAATGATGAAACGCGAGCAGATATTGAGTTATAGTTCATCCCGAGCGCTGCGACAGAGGAAACAAATCGTGCCGCGTTATACAAATACATCACAATAAACGATAGATCGTACAATAGAAACATAAATTGCCGCAGAGCTAGGCGCCCGTGCGCGACGCGAACTGTGCATGATACCTACTCCTGGTGCATGGCCCGCCCGGTGCATGGTTCGCCCGGCGCATGCTATGCCCGGTGCATGACTCGCCCGGCACATGACACGCTGATATCGACATCAGAAACTGCAATAAAAACGATCTCGTGTGCCGTAGTATGAGTAGATATGTACATACCTAGTAGGTACTTCTACTCGTACAAAAAAACAGTTCTAAATAATTCGAAATCAATTGAAAAATATGAAACGTGAACTTTCATGTTTGTGTATTTTATTCACGCAAATACCGGTGTCTTAGGTTTCAATACTTAAATTTTACATCATACAGGGTTCATTTTAAGCCATCAGTCACTATGTTTATTCACGGTAATGTCCGTAACTACAAAACTATTTTTGCGTTTTTTAAGGCATGATAAAATAATTTCAGCAAGCTATGGAAAATTGACACTCTATAGGCTTTGTTTTGTTAAGAATTGCCACTGATAAGCTGTTTACCACTCTACCATCTACCTACGACACCGTCACGGCACCATGCAGGCATCAGGCACCTATGCTGTTGGCGACAATAAAAATAATACTTTCCCTTACATCGTACTTAAAATGTAAACGCCTGCATAATATTTAGGTACCTTTCTTAAAAATATAAACAGCGCAAACATAATAACTCGTAAAAGTGTAACGCAATCCCGAAAGCCTGCGCCGGGTCACGTTTCAGCTATTGTCGCGCGCCCAATGCCCGCTCAGCACGCCCACGAGCCGCACGCCCACCGCCCACCGCGCCCACCACGCCCACGGCGCGCCCGTCGCCGGAGAGTGGCACCACGCACCACTTGCCACCGCAACCTCTAGCCTCCTCTCTACACTTACTCAGGTATAGCATCTACAGACGTGCCAACTAGCTACCTCACACGCGCTATAACGACTGCTTTCGTTTTTAACTTTATTCAATAGATGAGACTTCTTCACAATTTGATAATTATTCATCTACTAGATACAACAAAAACGCAACTATGAAAACATTTTCTAATAAACCATAATAAATAATTATTGTCGCGACACGAAAATAATGGGCATTTTCGCTTTTATTAACTCATTATTATTACGAAGATAAGTGATTAATATTGTCAGAAGTGAATTAGAACACATGTGACTAACTTGATTTTGATTGAACCAGGACTGAGCTGTATGGACTACTATTGATGATTCCATTGTTGGGATCCGTATTAAACCTATGATGCTGACAATAATGAGTTTAGAATCATGTCAGGAGCCAACGAGTTGGCGCGTCTGCAGATGCTTGTACTATCAGAGATGTAGGGTAATCGGAGACTGTTAGTTGCACCGTTACGCTCATTACGTTTTATTGCGCCGAGACATGAACCGACCGCCCCGCGCTGCGCCGCGCTGCCCCACGCCGCCCCGCGCCGCCCCGCGCCGGCCACGACACGCTCGCCGACTTGGCTTCACGTTTGCGAAGATCGTGGATAATCTTATGAATGTTATTGCGAAAGGTTTCATTGTTTGAGCAAACATGACCGGTAAAGAGCTGTTATTATGATTTCCTTGTACCTACCGTCCAGGATATGGATCCCATGAATGCACTATTTTTTAATTTCCCTATTTAAGAGTAATCAGAATCCGTTGTCGTTAACATCACAGTACACAAATTGACCCCTGTACCTCAATATATGGCTATGAGTCATCGGGTCTATTATATACGCTATGCAGAACGCTATACAACAAAGCTTCGCAGCAGAAATAAGCATAGCTTGAGTACTTCCCCGGACAACTTCTTAAAGACCTACTATAATGATAGAATATAGATCAAATAGGGCGGCGTGAAGCGTATATCGCGAGGTCGCGCGGAAGTCGTTCCGTGCGATATATCGCGCGGTATTTACTGCGCAGGCTCCGTAGATAACGCCGCGCCGTGAACTGTGGTAATTAGAAACGTGCGAATTGTGGGCGGGGCTCGCCACCGTGGTAATAGACCTGACACTGGCGGTGTTGGAACAGAGTACCCACGTAAGTACGTACTCGATCCTTTTACACAGTAATGAGTGCAAAACGTCGAAAAATGCACGATTTGATTTTGTGGGTGATACAAAATCAAATCGTGCATTTTTCGACATATTTGATTCTTTTATTCGATGCGTTATTTGATTCTTTCCGTTTCCTAGTTGACGAAGCAAGCATGGCTTAGCTGATGTCAATTTGGGAATCATCTTCTTCTACTTACGTCGCAGGGCACGCTCGGCAGAAGAGCGCTGCATTGCCCCCGTCGACTTGATGTTTTGAGCTTTACCGGCAAATAGATATACGTGTCCTCTAGGGGACGGATGCTCCGGAAAATAATGATGAGACCAGTAAGAGAAACAGAAAAGAGAAACATTTAGAATCGGTTCCGTGTTGAATCTGACGGGAAATAAGGTATGGATATCCTACAGACCAGCAAAGACTGCTCGACTGATGAAGCATGGTGGTAGTAGGTACTTCCCACGAGCTCTGACACAAAGAGCACAACTACAATGAAATTCTTAGTGTATTGATTGTCGATCAGTAATCCTTCGTAATGCGTCTCGATTGATGTAATAGCCTCAAGGCTTCCGGTGGCGGGTCAACGCCCGCTGGTGAGCCTCCGTCACCTCCGTCGCGCGCACGGACTCACGGAGATCATCCACTAATCGAACAATTAGGAAATGAAGCGTGTCATTAAATTATATCGAGCACGTCTCGAATACATTTTTTACTCTTTGCATTCAGAAATTTGTTACAGGTGCGATGATTTGATTGCAATTAAATAACTACATTATCGTTTTTATTACATTTGGTATAACACAGCTCGGATTAACGGTTTTATTATGAGGTTCTATATGAAAATGAGATAGATATTTACCTACTCGTAGCTTCTTTCTGTAAGATTTCTGTCTCGAAAAATGTTGCCTTATGAAATTGCGCTTTAACTTTAAATTGACAGACAAATGCTAACATTAACACACTCTTTTTAAATTTAAGAATATTGTTATTAAGAAGCAAAGTCCATTGGTAAATAATTTGTAAGTTTTCATACTTAGTACGAGCTTTTACTGAATAATAAATATAAGTAGTTACTAAGAATTGTAATGTTTTAAAGAGGTGAAGTTTTTTGTGTTGTAGGGAGTTATGTAAGTAATCTCTTGATCTACTAAACTATATTGGAAAATTCTATTAGTACTAGAAAGCCACGTTATTTGTAAGTATATACTTATAGCCCGTTTTTTTCAAAGGAACGGGAACTACGCGGGTGTAACCGCGGGTGTAGTGCGCGGCTAGTAGGTATTCTATAAGCCTACCATCCGCCATATAGAGATCCATCTGCGTCCAGCATCTTTATCTCTCGTTTTACTACGTTATATGGGAAACAGCAATCAATAACACTCAGGCACCAGGTGACATGCTTACTCGTTTTAACGATATTATTGCGATAATGTTTTAACTTTTCTATGTACCTACCTACTGTAGAAATGGTTATCTTCTTTTTAGAATAGATAGTCAGTTGTACCGGTAGCTACTGTGTAACGTGTAATGGCATTATGTAGCAATCCGGCGGACCGTCGTCTCGCTATCGCTATCAGTAGGCCGGAGCTGCAATCAGCGCTATCAGATGGCCGCCGAGGTATCGCCGCACCATTCAGCTCGCAATAAATTGACTTATTGCCTCTCGTCGCGCGCTATCGCTGCAACGATATCGCTGATATTACTAATGGCTTGACATTTCGTCTACAACACATTATCTATTATGTTAAGCGCGCTACACACGCACGCGCTTAATCGACGCTGATGGTCAAACAAAGTTGCAGGTGAATTAGGCCTGACAGCGGAGCTTAGGATTGGTGAATATATAATAAGTGTTGTAGATTGTAGATTAATGATTAAGCTCAAGTATGTTGTTTGCTTGTACCTTTTGTGTATGTTATCTTTGTGTATATTTCTGTTCTCCTCATACTTGTTTAAATTAACCTCTTTTTACGGCGGTCTAAGCAGATGGCTTATTTGTGAAAATAATCGGCCATCGTTAACCATTCATCGCATTCATTTCACTTCAATGCAAAGTGTTGTATGAAATGAAATGATTACTAGTATAAGTCTCTTATACATTAGTGATAAGGATCTTAAATTATAACTGGTATTTTAGCAATCAATACAGGAGTACTTAATAGAAATGACTCCTGTATCGATTGTATTGCGTCTCACGTCCTACAAAGTGCCGACTGCCGACAAGTTAACGCGTTTATAAAAAAACTTCTATACTTAGTTTATAATGAACATGTTGTTTATAGAATTTATGAAGTTAAATAATAAACATTTAAAGTTGAGTAGTATAGGTACGTATCTAATGAACGTGGTAGTGTGATTCCGCGGGTTCAATTCTGTGCGTAGGATGGGGCGTAGTCAGGATATATAGATATATAGGGGGCAGCTACTTATATCGAGTAATTCATCATCATCGAGTAATTCAATGCCAAGAAAACTAAATGTATTGAGTTTTCATTGCCAAATGTTAAAAAATTAGATAAGTCTATAATGATCGATGGTGAAACACTGGAAATGGAGAGTTCCACAGTTTTCCTGGGAGTGACCTTGGATCGTAAACTTCAGTGGGGTGCTCATATAGAAAAACTGTCTGGTAAACTTAGCTCAGCGGCATTTGCCGTGAGAAAAATAAGACAGTTTACTGATGTTGATACAGCTAGGCTTGTTTATTTTGCGTACTTTCACAGCGTAATGTCTTACGGTATTTTATTGTGGGGCAAGGCTGCCGATATACAATCTATATTTGTACTTCAAAAAAGAGCAATTCGAGCAATATATCAATTAAAATCACGCGAGTCCCTTCGTCAAAAGTTTAAAGAAATAGGTATACTAACAGTAGCCTGTCAATATATATATAACAGTATAGTATATGTAAGACAAAATATTAATTTGTACAAACGAAAAGGAGATTTAAACCCACGTCTTACTAGACACGGGCATAAGTTAGTTATTTCTGCATATCGTCTCCAAAGAGTAAAAAAATCTTTTGTAGGTTTGGGTGTACTCTTCTATAATAAGATCCCCAAGACTGTGATGGACCTGCCAATGCATAGCTTTAAGCAATGTGTTAAAAAACATTTACTTAGTCGAGGGTACTACAACATTGATGAGTTCCTTAATGATAAAGATGCTTGGAGGCCGTTGGATCAGCTTCCACCTTCACACAGAAAGTAAAACTATAAGAAATGTAAACAGTAATTGTTATTAATTGTAAATTATAATACTGTATGACTTTTTCAAAAGAGCAACTGTTGAGTTTCTTGCCGGTATCTTCTCAGCAGAACCTGCCTTCCGAACCGGTGGTAGAATCTTTACAAATAGTCAACTGACGTGTCAAAAGTGCTTGTAAACTGAGCCTACTTGAAATAAATGATTTTTTGATTTTTGATTTTCACATTAGAAATTCATACTGTCCGACCAAAACTAGCTTCTACAGCCGAAACCGAATTTCAGGTTCGACTTTCAGCCTCAGTTTCGGCAAAAACCGAAACTTCTACCAGACCGCTCCTCTAACTCGTACCTCGCTACGCCCGTGGCACAAAAAACATATGTACAAGTACCCGTGGTGCGTAGAGTACCTACAATCTACATCCGACTCTCTGAAAACTCCTGTGTTTTAGAGTGTGATAAAATAAAATAAAATAATGTAAAGGCGTTCTAAACAAAACAGATAAACCTTACATTAATCTTCCGTTAACACCTATTCACGGTACCTAACTATAGCTATCTTGTAATGTTACGTGAAATTCAGTCATACTTAAGTAAATAGTATTTATTATTGTTTGTCTACAGTTTCTACCATATCTTCTCACTATTATCAAACGCTGGATAGTTGTGAGCACAGAGCAAAGTATTGTAACTCCGGTCCGGCGCAATCGGCACAGTATCGGCGCTGCATCGGCAATAAATCGGCGCCGACAAACGAGCGCGTCGCACGCCAGCGCCACTTGGGAGCCGACTGCCGACCTCTGTTCCCGATCATATCGCGACTGGTCCATTATTGCTGCGGGATGCAACACGAGATTACCTGCGCACTGCACGATCCGAATCTTAATACTCCGTGCATGTAATGTGTGATGAACAATTGGACACTCGTCTTTGATGGCACTTCCTGAAGATTCGATCGTACCTACTAATATACAAAGTTATCTCAATATGTAGGTAACTAAACAGCAAACATTTTGCCTTTATAATATTAGGACTCGCCTTTCTCATTATATTGACTTGAAATAAATTACAGGCTAAATAAGGTGGTAAAATCACACACTAGTCACTACAAACGAACAGATCTGTTGAAATGTCAAAAGGCTTGTAAACTAAACCTGAATAATATAATATCTTAATGTACCTAGTAGTAGTAGATAATTAATGTAATAATTGTACAATTTAGAGTAGTTAGCTTGTTTAGTCGTACTATGTTTGTTTCTGTCGGTAGTGCTGCCGGGGTCGGCAGCAGCAGACAGCACTGAGCACTGAGTCATAAACAAGCGGGCGGCACGGCGCGGGCACGGCGCGGGCACGGCGCGGCGTGACCGGCGCGTCACGTCGGCTGACACGCTGCGGCACGACAGCTGCGACTCGCTGACGTGACTGTTACGAATGTACGACTATATACTTAGCTACTTTCTAAACCTGAACGGAATTCATCATTTATCATCTTTATCAACTTTTTACTTCACTAAAGCGCCAGGTCTCCTTCGTTATAAGAGAGGGAATTGAGATATACCATGCTGCTCCAAGATTTGTCGCGCATGATGACAAAAGGCTTACCCCTATATGGTGGCGTAGCGTGCCTTGGAAGGGCCCCGTATCAAAATTAGTTGAGAGCCCAATTAATGACAGGTACTAGATTTCTCACAAAAGAAACAAAAATGCTCGCTTAAATAAATATGACAATGATTTAAGTTATGTAGGATGTTTCCTACTTTTGGGCGCACGCTTAACTAAGGAATTATGGAAGATTGTGGATAAAATTTTACAATTTTTTTCTTTACACATAAGGGGCCCCGTAGCATTGATACGACTGATATGGCGGTAGCTACGCCCCTGCCCCTATACGATGTTAATGATATTGAACGGGGCCGTATTACAAAATAGTCTCCTCTCAGCATTTACTACGCCTGTGGTCGATAACAATCAATTTATTCATTACTCAGTTACCATCGTTTTAAATAAACGTTTAAATAGCCATAAATGTGTAAATATATCAAAGATGTGTGTTACATAAACAACCCCCTTCAAACAACAACCATCTTCAAACTGCATCGTCACTTAACAAAACAAAAAGACAATGAAGTCAGCAGGTTTCTACGATAAACAAAAAAACCTGAACCAAATTGAAAGAGCGCTGCACCAACAGGCATCCAATACAAATATTATCCCAAGCCGCGACCAACTCCAGAACTTTCCAAATGATTCCCGCGATCAGTCCAATAAAACCCTCGAATTACCTGCGAGTAGGAACTTACGAGGCGAACAAATGAGCGCCATCCGTCTCAGCGTCGTTAGCCCGACGACTACACAAATCCTAATCAGATTTACACAACGTTCCCAAAAATAAATATGTGTAAAGTAAATTGGGACGTCAGGGCTCCACAATTAACTGATTTATTCCGACCGCGCCGCAGCCGCCGACGGGGCCTGCCGTTAGTTTTAATGGAACCCATTTCATACTTACGTCATTAACGATAAAGGAGCCTATAAAGTTTTCTAATCATCGCACAGAGTTACAAGCTCGATGATTTGATGCGCGTTAAGCCGGCTCCACACGCACGTACATGCTGGGTGGGTGAGTGAGTTAAAAATATAACAGACACAATTTCAATACGTTGTAAGCATAAATAAGTATGTTATGTATATAGGTATATGTGTATGTTAATTTTTGTTTTTATTATAATTTAATATAAAATAATAAAAAATGTTACAACCAACGCAAAATTTGATAACTTTTATTGTTTGACTTACAAAAGTCGCGAATAGCTGTTTTATTTTCTCTTTGATTTATGGAGTTAACAAGCAGAAACTTACACAATACGTAATATGCCATTCGGTTCAGTCACATTCAAAACATTAAATTATATTAAACTACCACGTACTCGTATTTTATAATGTTATAGGTCGGCATTTAGTTGATGATGCTAAAAACCTTAAACATCTATTTTGTTCATTATTATATGAACTTCATATTACACCACGCAGCATAAGTCACCTACTTATCATGTATGGCAAATTGAGGATTAAATATTATGGAGCTTGTTCGTCGACCAAGTCTGTGGGCTTGGACACGGCTTAAGATTGATGGATCGCTGTGAACACTGTGCCCGGCGTGTACTAAGCCCTTGTAATGATGATTCATAATTTATTTGAGCAATGTGTAAGCCGGCTGATTTGTTATATTTTATACAAAACTAAAGTAATCTGTTGTGATAAATATGAACGCTCTGTAATCCAAAGCATAAATGGAACAAAACTTCCTTTGACTAAAACTTGTAAGACGGCAACAAGCAACAGGCAACAAGCCTAGAACTTTTTATCTTTTATTTTCATTCTTTGACGACAAAGTGAACGATTAAGTGAACTCATATACCTAATAATAACTGACGGAGCACTATGCTGAAGATTGGTCATATTATATTTAAACTATGCGCAGGAGTCTTATTCCAAGTTCACGGGCGCCGGGCAGTGTAAGTACGACGTATTCAAAGGATGTCCTTTCTGTTATTGGAGTGCTTCATAACGTTTTTGTATAGTGATCAACTATTGACTATAAAAAATCGCACTACAGTGATAGGTAAAGCTATAAACAACTGAGAATTGAGCAATCCATTTAAGCCATCAATTATAAGTAGAACCCTTAAATACATAATATAATATTAAATACGCTCTGGAAATTCATCGCGGGCGGTGCCAGCACTAAAATTAAGCATCACGATTTACATTAAAGCATTATTTACATTGGGTACTTCACTTACGTATTACAGCAGAAAAACAATAACAAAGATAGGCTGAGTATAAAGAATCTTTAAGAAGAGGAAATCATAAAGTTCCGTCCGTTAGTCCGGCGCGGCTTATTGGCCATTGAAGCGTTATTGCTCAATCAACAGAAAGCTCAGTATCTAAATGACTTAATGCTGCCCACCGGCTACACGCACTGATAAGTAAATAAAGCAATTCCGTATAAACATACATAGATTTCCGATGCCTTATCCTTAGCGATGTAGGCCGAGAGACAACGATACCTAGATACGAACGACAACTTTTTGTTTCACCATTTTTCGACGGAACCCTAGCTTAAGAAAGAAGTAAACTAAAGACGGAAATACACTTACGTATCGTGGCATGTGGCATATCGGTTTCCTACTTGGTGCCTAAAATGGAATTTTGGAATGCAATATTTTAAAACAAGTTAATTGAAAATGAATAATAAATTCGATTAATATTATCACAAGTGAAACGCTTGACAATATGGAAATCTTGAATTTTCGCGGAACCCCCTAGGGCCTTTCACGGAAACTCAGGGTTCCGCGGAACACGTTTTGGGAACCGCAGGCTTAAACGATTAGAAATCGATGATTTTTTTGTAGGTACGTGCACTTCAGCTAATGCTTAGTTCGGACTACTTTAGTCGAGTACGATCGATTTTTGGATTTACCGCTCAAAAATCGTTCGTACTCGACTAAGTAAGTAAGATACTAAAGTAGTCGAACTAGGCTTAAGTGACATCAGGCTCCCGTCGGTGGTCTCCTGGCGCGCTGACCCACATCCCGGGCCGCGGGTCCTTATTACACGAAAGCTCAGAGACGCGGTTAATTAACATTACCATAATTACCCACGATCTCATAAGTTATGCCGCGCGCGGAGGACCACCGGTGATCTGGGAAAGGTTTCTCTAAACAAGTAAACACGAGATAAGATTTTTATTGCCTGCTTACTTACCTGAATGTTTAAGTGACTCGGATATCCAACAAAAGATTTAAATGTTATGTTTTTACCTACCTAAATAAGTACGTAAGTTGGATACGTATAATCTTAAACCTTTAATAGTTTTCTTTGGCGATAAAACCGAACATAAATCTTCCGTTGATACCTATTTACAGTACTAGTGATATCTTATTATATTACGTGAAATTCAGTCATAAATATACTATGCACAAAAATTAAGGGAGCAGAAAAAAAATCCAAATTTTTAGGGGATTTTCAACAGGCTGTAACTTATACAAAAATGGTCGTACAGCAAAAAAATAAAAAGCAAATTATAGCTCTAAGTGTTTAGTTTTTGGATCTGAGTTTGAAAATTTTTTTTTGAAAATATTTTTCGAGTAATCATAAGAAAACCACCGAGAAAAAATTTTCGAAATTTTTTTAGTTTTTTTTTTTAATCTACGGACGTGGAAAAAATTTTTTCGACTCAACCTCCATATAGACCGGATAGATTGTTTATTCAGATTTAATTTAGTTTTTTTTAAATCTCAATACGAGCATTTCTCGCTGAGATATCGATGTTTGAATGGAAAAAGATCATTTTGTCTTTGATTACCAATATCTCAGCAACCAATGATTGCACAAAAATTTTGAGGTTGGTTTTAAAAACTTGAATAAATTTTCTACAAGGATTGGCAATTGAATTTTGAAAAAAAAAATTTTTTTTCAATCATTACATGAATTTGAAAAAGCATCCAAAAAAGGGCTTTTTGTCGTTTTTTGGAAAATCAAGCGCCCAATCAAAAATATTGCGGAAACCACTGACGTTAAGTGTGCCTTTTACTGTTCAATATATCCACAAAAACCCTACAAAGTTTCAATTCAATCCAGCCAACCGTTTTTTTTTTCCACTT
The DNA here is from genome assembly GCF_947172395.1 of Bicyclus anynana. Lineage (NCBI taxonomy): Eukaryota > Metazoa > Arthropoda > Insecta > Lepidoptera > Nymphalidae > Bicyclus > Bicyclus anynana. Next base: position 14,681,712 of record NC_069103.1, on the reverse strand, counting down.
AATCGAATTTTTGAAAAAATTAAAGGAGCAAGAATTTCGCTCTGAAAATGTCATAATTTTTTTTTTCTTTAATTTTTCAAGTCACTAATAGAGAATTGAGAGAAAAATTAAAAAAAAATTTTTTTTTCATTTTTGATAAAAATTATGACATTTTCAGAGCGAAATTCTTAATTTTCGTAATTAAAGACAAAATGATCTTTTTCCATTCAAACATCGATATCTCAGCGAGAAATGCTCGTATCGAGATTAAAAAAAAACGAAATTAAATCTGAATAAACAAGCTATCCGGTCCATATGGAGGTTGAGTCGAAAAAATTTTTTCCACGTCCGTAGATTAAAAAAAAAACCCAAAAAAATTTCGAAAATTTTTTTTTCGGTGGTTTTCTTATGATTACTCGAAAAATATTTTAAAAAAAAAAATTTCAGACTCAGATTCAAAAACTAAACACTTAGAGCTACAACTTGCTTTTTATTTTTTTGCTGTACGACCATTTTTGTATAAGTTACAGCCTGTTGAAAATCCCCCAAAAATTTGGATTTTTTTTTCTGCTCCCTTAATTTTTGTGCATAGTATAGTATCTTTTACTTACTTTTTACAATTATTTTACACTATTACTTTACCAATATAAGCAAAATAAATCCTGCAAAGCTTCCACTGATCCGTTTGAACCAGAAAGGCAGTGAATTACTTATAGATTCTCAAATAAATAACGAGGTAGATCAAACCATTACAGTAATGAAAATTGTTCCCGTAGCCAACGCAGCTAAGCGGCCGCCTTTCCACTTGTCTTCCTGAACTTTATTGAGAGTCACTCACGCGCCGTAAGCGGAGTTATTCGCGTCTCTGCTAATAAACAGCGGGATTGGTCACGACACTTGTCTAATAGGAAAGCGAGCAAGTCATTACCCGCGCCGCCCGCTGCCGGCGGAGTGGCGGGTGCGAACTAGAGGGACAATGGTAGATGCGCGATACGGGGCCTGCGACACGCGAGCGCCGACCCCGGGTCAAGCTGTTACAGATTCATCTTTATAAAACTGTACCTGTACAATTAAATAGAAATAAAAAGTGTGTTGAAAATTGACAGCCGAGAAGTCCTAGGTTGAATCCGTACCTACTACTGAACAATTTTTTTTGTCGATTTCTCACACTTAAAAATAAATTAAATAATGACCGGTACCTACTTAGATGATAAAGTTATCAGGAAGCTGCTTACAAATAGTAGATTGTTATACAAGGGGCTAAAAAGACCCATTATATACGAGGTATTTTTAGGCGCCTAAATAGAAACCGAGTTTATAATGGGTTTAGCCACACGTGTTACACTCTGCTTTTCACTACGATTGCGAGAAAATAAAATAGTTTAGTACAATATTCAATGATTTATTTTAATTGAAAATTAAAATGTAGGTACAAAATGCTACAACTTTGGATGTTTCGGGGAGATGCTTTTACCCGGTAACTTAATTTCCGACTACTAACAGTGAAGTTAAATAATGATTATGAGGGGTAAACATGTTAGATAATTTTTTAAAAACACCATGCGTAAGTTGTAAGTAAGAATGCACTTGTTGTTCTTTTCTCCACTTATTAATTTTTTCGTAAGTAGGTGTTTAATTTGTAAGTCTTTTTTTAACCCATCTCCAAATTAGGGTCACCATTCTCACTAGATGAAGACATAACAATTGATGTTGCGAAACATGTACCTAAATTACGGTCACAAATTCACAATAAATTTATTTAAAAATATCAAGTAATTAGATTATTCACGACAATAATTGTTTTTAAATTCTCGCTCTTTAATTTTATTTTCTTTATTAATATATTTTTTTCCCATGAAGAAAAGGCAAAAGTATTACACACATAGACACCGTACACCCTTGTCTTCAAATCTCGCTCTATAAATTCGCAACTCAATAAAAATCAAATAAAAAAAATAACCGCAATCCACAGACAAGAACGCTGCATTTTATTCCAATTCCAAGTTTTATTTTTATCAAACAGTCAGGACCTTACCTCTGGCTTAATCGCTCGACGCGCGGAGCCATATAACCAAAAGAAGAAGAAGAAGGGCCGTACCGGATGATTCATTTACGAATAAAACCTCCTTCGTTATAAAGTAGGCTAGTTCTTGACTAGTACTCGTAACACACAAGAATTAAAAAAACAAAATTAGCCCCTAGAGGCTAATTTGCTTGTTTAGCCCCGCTGTGGAGTGGTAATATGACAGTGTTTTTGAGCAAGAGTAGTGAAAATGAGATTTATTCATCTAAGTTGTACGGCTTATTTATATGGATGTTTGTACCTTTAGTTTAGTTTAGGTTCTATGTAATGTCACTTATAAGTAGATTCATTTTTAATAGAATACAATTTGTCATATTTTTCTTCAAATCTTGAACGCTTTAAAAGAAAAGTCAAATCTGTCTTCTCTCTTGTTACTGTCAATATCAGATAACTTGTACTCGGTCAAATTGGACGTAATTGCATTCTTTGTATCCTAATCATAATTCTACTAATTAAAATAAAGTGTTTATTCATACACCTTTTTTTTATCATTTCCAATTTTAGTTCATAATAAATACCCTAGGAAAATACTGTGTCTGAAGGAATGATAATAGGCCAATAGTGTAGGACGGGGATCGAACCACCTTCACTTCAGTGATGAGTTTACCGTTGAGCTATCGAGATTTCATTAAGTACCTAATGTACATAATGGACATAATTTGTTTAGTATTTGTAACTGTAGATAAAATTTTCTAGCTATTACTTATTATCATTTTCCTTTGGTAACTTGAACCGACATGATTCAGAGCTGCCAGTCAGCAGTGGGAAGTGTTGGGGGCGCGGGCGCTAACTGCTGCGTGTTAGCTTACACGGTAACATCTGTTAGTGCGGCTGAGAGAAGTGGCATTCATTGCGATAATTGGGTACCTACGTCTGAAGCGTACCTAGTGACGTGCACAAGGTACACAACTAGGGTAGGCATTGTAGGTATATACTTACAAATTATGATAAATTGCATTCCTTTATAAATACAATGATCGTGATGAGTGGGTACTTAAAAAGGTTAAATAATAATTTAACTGTTGTTTGCAAAACACGCATTTATTGCTGATCACGTCGGACCGGATGTGATCTGCACTTGATGTACGTACCTCCCGACCTAATTTCTCATGTCTTTTAATCGTACACCGAGATACATTACATAATAAAGTCTCTCGTCCTGCTGTAATTAACAATTATCCTTCAAGACGGTCAACTCAGACCAACACGAACAATTTACCAATAAATCACAATAAAATAGGTACCTATCTCATAGCCTATGTTTGACCCACGATTCGAACCCAGTATACATCATGTCAGTCGACATCTTTGTTTATTTATTTATTTTATACATCATTATCCTCTCTCTTATAAAAAGGGAAGCCTGGCCCTGCAGTGGGCCGCTAAAGTAAACTGATAATGATGATGATGTTGACCCCATGATCGGTAGCTGCACAAGTTAACCACTGAACCTACGAGGCAGTTAAAATTAGACAGAACAATAGTACAGGGCGGTATCGTTCCTTTCTACGATCCAAATTGACGAGGCACGAGTAGGTACCCATGTTCTGTGTGAATAACGGCTTGATCTGTAGAGCTCTAAAAGAAAACAAAACAGCAATAATTGTTTGCTAGCCCTGACATTAAAGCAGGTATAAATAATCTCACGCTCAGAGTTAAAACATAGCGTGCTGGCGGCTTATCGAAGAACTCCACAAGTAGCGCACTCCTAGCTCTGAATGTAAATAAAATGAAAAGAGTTGCGGCACAGTTCAAATTCTAAATTACCCGATTGGTCACGACTTCTGCCGTCCGCCGCGCGCAGGGCCAGGGCCGGCTGCAGCCTGACGACGCAGGGCCCGACCAATGAACAACGTCTAAATAATACTAATCTTAACCTGAAGTGAAATACGGATAAATCATAAAAGCTCGTCATTCTTTAATAATAAAATAATTTCCTCCTTACATATGCCTAAGTAATTCTCAGAAGCAGCCTGAAATTGAGAAATAAAGGCTAGTTACACTCCCTCCGTAGACTACATTTAGCCTTCCGGGTCCCGGTCATTATTATAATTAACAAGTCTCACATTATCACCCGCCCACTGATTATGATGTTAAAAATAAAAACTATTGGTAGCACCTACTTTACAAGTACTTACCTGCGCTAACTATGGACCTCATTCGAAGAGCTCAGAGTCACACAGTGGGTGATGGACCGAGCTATGGAGTGTCTCTGCGTGATCAATTTAGAAATAAGGAGATCCGTAGATGGACCAAAGTCACCGGACTTTGGTTCATCATAGCTCAACGAGTTGCGAAACAAAGTTATGTATATATTTTCATTACGTATTTTCGTAGCGTCCAAGACTCAAATCGGAATTTTTCTCTCTACCGCGTGATAGACACAGTACCCGCACGGTAATTCATGGATTAATAAGATATTCATCTCATAAGTCAACTTTCCTTCTAGTAATTTTTACTAAATAACAAGATACTTGTGAGCCCAAGCCAACGAGAGCTACGAGTACAATCCGGCCCTGACCGATAACCGGAGCGTTTAAATCGCTCCCCATTCCTACAACTCTCCATAATCTATTTTGTATTATATTCCGATGAAGCGTTAAGTTTCCGATAGATAACATTTCACGCAACGAAGCGCCATTAAATACAATAAAATCTAATGAATTCAAAGGATAATATCCGCGAGGGGAGATAAGCACTTGATCGCACATGTTTTATTAAATCCGCATGCAAATATCTCCACCCCCCTTGTAAACAACCGCACCTTATGGCGCACGGGGTTGAGGCAATAAAAAACAATTTAATCCCATTCCTGTCGCGGGCTACAGACAATAGAAATAAAATAGAGCTCCACTTGTGCAGCTGACGGTATAAAAAACCACAAAACCTGCCCCCGATCGTTACTGTTAGCGACCCTCGCGAAAATGGCGCGATCAAAACACAATGTGGAACCCATTTTCGTGAAGTGGATTAATTACGTATTTGCAACAAGTGGGCAGTTTGCAGCCATCGACAAATGTTTAGAGAGTTTGGGGGGAGTTTTTATTGATAAAATAATATCAGGGTGATTTTAGATGGATGACACTTTGCAGGCGATAGGGTAAACTGCAAAGTGACAGTTGTCACGATGGGATGCCGTTGTCGCCAATGCAATTTTTTGTTAACTTTAATACAGAATTATTATTTAGGTACCTGTCTAAAACCAGTTTAGAAGTTTTATTGTGTGTTTAATGACGTCTGCTACTTTTACGTATGACTTATTATAATTTATAAAGCCTAATTATTATGACTGTTGAAAACACCCGTACCTATACCTTCATAGTCTAGGTAAGTGTCTGAGAACGTCTAGGTACGTTTGTACTATTTTACCTAAATTATAAAGTCTAGGTAGGTAGGTGTAAGGTTCTTACAAATGTGTGAGAAGAGAACTTCTTGAAAATACGTTCAGTAAGTCCGCAGATTAAAATATACAAACATGAAATTGAAAAATTTATGTTCCGTCTTTCACCGTCTCAATGATCCTGGCAAACTGTTTCTCCTGAAAGACTTGTGATTGCTGTTATTGACCGCTACTTATTCCAGCAGCCGTCACATGTTGTGAGACGGTATATCCTCGTAGGTGCTCAGTAAACTAACAAAGGCGCATTAAGCTAATGTAACGAGCCGGTGGAAGCCATCGTAGGCGGTGCCTTCGCTGCCAGATCGAGAGCACCATCGATTTCAAATAATAATTAAAGATTCCTATCTCCAAAGATGAACGGTTTCGTTTCACAAAGCTTGAACTATGAACGTATAATACGACTAGGTAGGTACTTACCTACTTATCTAACTGTTGTTCTCTTTGTTTGCTTTTCTTACTTGTTTAGGTATCTACTAGCCGACGCCCCGCGGTTTCTCCCTCGTCTCCTTGTTTTTCAAGGTCTACTATGCCACGGACTTATTTGACCACTGGGGACAGTTTCAAAGGCTGGACATTCAATCAATAAATAAAAGATTTATTTTTATAAGAATTTTGAGAAAATAATGGAAGCCCCGGGTAATAGCTAGCTTTATATTTACCCAACGTCGTTAGAATGAACAGATGTTAGTGCTAACTGCTAGTCTAAACTCTAGACCGTTAGTAGTTTATTTTACTGTTCTATTTATGTACGCGCGACCCGAGCTCTTAATTCTCAAGAAACGTCTTATAATGAGGAGGAATCATTTAGTCCGAGCTACCTGCGACATACCTAATCACAGCACTTCATTAGTAGCTAGATATGTTTTATAATATATTCTATTATATTTTCAGAAAACAGTTTGATGTTGGTGATAAGGTAGGGATAGCCAGCGGCGAAGAGTGCATGCAAGCCGATTCCCGCTAGGTTACCTTTAAATATCTCCGCATATTCATGGTTGTACTCCATCAAAATATAATTATGAGAAATCGGAGTTTGCACCACGCTATACGAACTTCCTTTTCTTTGGAACTTCTTACCTTCATCTAAATTGCATCCTTCGCCACTGGTACCTACCTATACGGTATGAGCGCGTTTATGTTTGAATCTGAGGGTCAGCAAACCAGAAAAACGTTTAGTTTAAATATCAGAGGGTTTCGGTGTCACACGCATCCAGCTCCTGTACCACTCTAAATAACAATGCGATTCTGCTATAACTACGAACGTAAATTATTTTTCCTTTAGTTTATACACTAAAGGCAAAACTTCTTCCGCAAATAGAATATCCTTATACCTACCTACCGAGTGACGAGTCGTGGGCACGCCCGCCTCGTCGCAGTGTAGCGGGGCGGCGTGTTACTAATCTGATGCGACGAACGCTCGCTCTAACGACTCGACCGGTACATTGTACGTGTCGGATGTAATGGACCATTCTAATGAATTAACTTAAAGCTGTATTCTTCCAACGGTGTGAAAGAGCATTATTTACCTAGTATTTTTACACACTTCCAAGTTAGAGCTCGACTGCGATCTTAGTGAATTTTTTTATTCTGTCAAGCTGATCTTGACTGCGACCTCATCTGATGGTAAGTGACGATGCAATCATCTAGGTAGGTACATTCTAGCCATACTCCTAAAGGTCTCTATGCGACATTGTACCAGAATGCTGAATCACGTGGCGGTACGTCGTTGTCCGAAGGATGGTAACCAACCACGGCCATAGCCTACTATCAGACCAGACCTGGGCCAATTTAGAAAATATTAAATTCTAAACTGACCAGCTGGCAATCGAACCCAGGACCTTTCTATTGAGAACCGCGGCACTGCCAAACTGCGTCAGAGAGGTCTTCAAAATGATTCGATTACTCGGTTCCTTTCGGAAAACAAAGTGTTTAAATCACAGCGCAGTAATAGAGATACGTTACATTGAAACTTCCAAGTCAACACATGCCGGTAAATATTGTAAAATGTTTTCTGCTTTTATACTAAAACTAACTAAAATATATTTTATTGAATACTAGCAACACTTCACGGTTTTATACGCGGAGCTATCCGTGGAAATAAAGTATAGCCTTTGTTATACCTTTGTAAGGGATTTGTCAAATCAGTCCAGTGATTCCATCAAGCCCAATGTAAACAAACAAACAATCAAACCATTCCTCTTTAGAGCATTAGTATAGAAATAGCAAGGCCTTCAAAACCTTTTTGCTACCAATGTATCTCGTGAGTGCAATGTAATTTTCTGCTGCTTTCTGTGAAGTCATAAAAATCTATTGAACTGCGATGATAATATCGAATTTTTTCAACTTTACCAAAAACTTACATATTATGAATCCTTCCTTCCATCCTGAAATGTGGGCGAACAGTTGCCGTGTAAACTTCTTGCTTTGGTGACATTAAGTATATACTTACTCGTGTGTACTTAGGTAAAAGAATCTCTTCATCATCATCATTCACCTCATTACAGGAGCTGAGACATACCACGCTGCTCCAATGTCGGTTGACTAGCTTCAGTCATTCATCATTAGCAACCTATTTTTAGCTCACTGTTGAGCACGAGTCTCCTCACAGAATGAGGAGTTAGGCCACCACGCTGGCCCAATGCGGATCGGTAGACTTCACGTAGAGAAACAAGAAAATTCTCAAGTATGCAGGTTTCCTCACGATGTTTCACCTTCACCATTTAAGACACGTGATATTAAATTTCTTAAAAAGCTGGCTTACGATGATAATATTAAACTCTTTTAAGATGACTATCAGATGTTTATAATAAAGCAATTTAGCGTACCGGTACAATGTCGTATACAAACCGATTGGGGTGCGGATTTTCATCCTCCTCCTAACAAGTTAGCCCGCTTCCATCTTAGATTGCATCATCACTTACCATCAGGTGAGACTGTGGTCAAGGGCTAACTTGTAAAGAATTAAAAAAAACATTCAAAGCTTAAGCAAATACTTCTTGTAACTACGGGCCACGAAAGTGGTTGTGGATTAGAATTTTAATATACCACCGGACCTTCGATATGTCTCTGGTTCCGTATCACTTCTACGGTCGATAGGTGCAGCAGAGAGCTGCTCAACGCGGTTCCACCGTACACTACTCGTACGTACTAACCGCAGAGAGCTCTGACGATAGATCCGACACTCGAGACAACTGGCCGAACAGTCGGCAACCCAAAAATAAATCCACCCGAGTAAAATCTATTCGCACGATTTAATAGACACGTAGGATTACATATACATATTTTATTTCATCATAAAACTATATTATATGTATTAATTTATCCAGCTAATTACGTTCTAAGTGATCAGTGAACAAACAACAAATACAGAGGGCGCCGCGCCGCGCGTGACGTCACCCGGCGTCATGGCGCCGGCGCGCATCGCTCGCTCTCGTGTTAGCTACAATTAATTAACACAACATACAGTTATTTACGCGAGGTACACAACACCGACACTACTGAAAAACCATTAAATACTTAAACGTTAATCTCACAGTTAACCCTTACACGTTACACCGAACGATACATCCACTATCTCGCATCTCGAGTGTAGCATACGCTGGCAGCGAAGCTCTAAAACTTTCAGCCGTATTTATAAACATAGATTAAGCCTCAATTTTCCACATTTTCACGTGATTAGGTCCACTTCACTTTGAAGAAAATTTTAATCTGAATTCAATGTTTGTAAATATGACCGAAAGTGGCCGCTACACTGGAGACGAGAGAATGTACTGAGACAAAATATATAAAGACAATAACACAATAATACTGCAGAGCATGTATGTATCCGCACGAGATTCCCGGGAAGTGAAGCCTCCGGTCGTGTACCCCGCGCGCAAGCCGCTCGCACAACACCTCGGTTACATTAGTACTAGAGCCGACATACAAAATATATACCCTCATCTGTTATTTAATTGGGATACGACATGAATTACAGAAAATATTATGCCTAGTTAAATTATATGACATGAATTATAGAAAATATTATGCCTAGTTAAATTGCGGCCGGACAGTATAAAAAAAAAACTTTTTTAATTTATTTAATCTTCTCTACTTGGTTAATTAAAATAAACGTATACCAGTCAATAGATTACAGAAGTAAAGAATACGAAAGTAAAAGTAAAGGTTGCTTTCACAATGCAACTGTGGGTTTGCCAGATATAAACGGTAATGTTATGTACAACATACCCTCATCAGATATTTAGTCGTCTAAATATGTATACTTTTGACCAAGTTTATGATTTCCTAGATTTGTTCAATTGTGGACATTATTTGTCAGATATTCCATAGCACTAAAGGCCAACAACGGACCAACAGCAATGATGAGGGTATATATTTCTGACGCCGGATCTTGACCACATCGTCTGTTGCCACTCGCCGACCCCGCGGCCTATATACAAATAACTGGCAAGACAACTAATATTACTTTTATTAAGGCTTTAAGCCGCTCTGTTTATGTATTTGTACAATATTTATTTCATTTTCTTTGGCTAAAACACCTCTGGGAAGCGTAAAATATATTCTCACAATAATAATTACTATTATAATCATAAACATTTAAAAAACTAGTATAAAATAACAGCGGACGCACAACGGATATCGTAAACATTTCAAATTATACAACTCACTAAAACATCGCTCAAAACTTCCGATATAGTATAATAACAACGTCATCTCATACGTAAATATGTCGCAAATAATCCTAAACCGAACCTCGCAGGACAGAATAACTTTTATTCATTTATTAAAACGGAAACTCGTGATATGTTCAGTTACTACTTGTGCGATGTTTACATTTCATACGCCAAAAATCGAGGGAAAGTCAGAAATTAAAATATCTAGATCTCAAAATTTATAGATAAAAGTTACCTAAAAAAACCTCAAAAAACAAACAATAAAAATACAAAAGAACAGCTAAAAATTAAAACAGTCATCGTATATTACCTGCGAGATGGAAATTTTTCTACAAAAACAAAAGATTAATAATATTTTTGTGATGGTCTTAACATTCCACCACCAAAAATATGCTGCGAAAGTTATCTTATTGCTTTTGGCAATTTCAAACTGTTAAAACAGTTTTCAAAAGCCACTTGACTGAGTACCAGAGTTCATACATATTATGCGTTTTATACTATTTGTTCTACTTTACATACTATATTGCAAATACCCAGTGCACTGTAGTACCACATTTGAAACAGATTCAAAGCATACTTTTGGAGATATCATCGTTTACAAATATTGGGGGTAGTTCTACTTCTTACAGTGACACTTACATAACGTCGACAGATAAATTCCAACTTTAAAATAACAACTAAATTATACTATTTAATAATACAACTGTTATGAATAACACAGATACTATTCAGAAACAATATACTGTCACTATTACAAACTAAACACACTGTCAGAATTCCTTATTATGGCACATGAAAAAAATATATCAGAAGTATAAATATAAAGAATTACAATAAAACTTTTAGGGTCAATTTCACAACCTTCTGATAAGTATTGGACAGTCGAACCGTAAGTTTTGCCACTTCCTTACTTTTTTTTCAAACGACAAAACGTGTGAATAAGCTATCCGATCAGGGTTTCCAAGTGTTCTAGGGGTATGTTTTCTAAGGGTGTTAGGACATGTTGGGGTCAGGGCGAATCTTGCGACCGGTTGCAATTTCTAGAATTGTGAACGCGACGGTTGCGAGCTGATTTATTGTGGATTTTTCAAAAAAACTAATGCCCCAAATCTTCTGAGTATATTTGCGGATAATAGTACAGACAATATTTGCGGTACCACCTTCAAACGCGTTTGTAGAACGCATATTCAGCGTTTTAAAAAATATCTGACAGGATGAAAGAATTCGTCTGAAAGTTTAAATGGCGATAGTAGAATTGACAACGATGTTCATAATGTAACCTGTTCAGATTTTGAACAATTACCAAAATCAAATGCAGGAAAATTACTTGTCAAAAATGTTATAATCACAATTAAAAGAATATATTTTCCTACACCTATATTTTGTTTTAACTACCTGTTAAGTTTACATACATCTGTATTACATACAGCTACATCTGTATTTTTCTCAACGATACTTAACTTGATTTTTTTTATTTTGACCAAATATGACCAGATTAAATTTGTTTTCCGGTTATGGCAGCTGGGAAAGTCGGCAACATTGTATCAGGCACGTAGCAGAAGGTGGTGAAGTGGCCCAAATTATATACAAAACTGATGCAAGTCCACTACAGAGCAGACGCAGCTACTTGGCCGCGGCCTGACGCAGAGGGAGCGGGGTAGAAACATTAGACTGTCGTAGTACAAACAAACCGTGTGAAACTATTGACATTCGTAATAATGTCACCGTGTCGTAAACCTTTATTATCTCTAGCAGTATTATAAAGGGGAAAGACTTAGATTTTTTTTGTAACATAAACTACTGAACCGATTTGAAAAATTCTTTCATTTGCATTATCAGGAAGTAATATAGGCTACAGTTTATCGCTGTATTCCCACAGGAATGGGAACTATGCGGGTATGCGATTGCACATTTTACACACTCTTTGACTTTTTTTTGAGTTCTTTAAGCGATTCTCACCCCTCTCACCTCTCCGCCAGCAGCTTAGTTGTAGCGCATAAATAATAATAATTAATTAAATGACAATAAAAATAATTAAGTACTATTTAACTATATATAGATTTGCCTAGTGTTGTACATTAAACACAATGTCTCACTTTGAGGATCACTCTATGTAATAAATTATTTGCATACATCAGCGGAAATGTCAGTCGACTCATTTCAACTAATTGCAACTAGCAAATCGAATATCTCACACAGGATCTAACACCGGATTAAAATATTACGATTATAAAAGCAAATCGGTTCAGTCGACGAGCATTTCCGTCGGCGTACGTTCACACAATAAACTGTATCTTAGCTAACTGTAAAGGTGTTCAAAATAAACACAAAAAGCATCTAATAAAGCCTTCGGTTACGTCAATACTATGCACTATAAATAATCTCGGAGGTCTGCGTAAACTAAAAGTACTCTATTGACAACTATACAACAACAAAGTAAGCTTAGGGCCTTTGCAAACGATGACCAAGTTCTGCATCCGACCGATATTACAACTAAAAGCTAGCTGTTAACCACTTTTGCAATTTAACGTGCAATCACTTAAGATTGTATGCATTTACTCCCACAAAACTTTAAGCGGCTAGCCGCGCGGTTAGTCGCCCCCGCTGAAAGGTCATTAAGCTATATGACGTCACGAGTGTTTAAGTTGACGAAACAAGCATATGGTCCGCCTGAGATTGACCCACCACCACCCATGGCCCCATGAACCTTGCGGTCAAGGGGCCGAATCGCGGGAGCGCGAGCCCGGTACTCGCTGTAGGCGTGTTCCCGGGCCGCTGTCCTGTCTCCCTACAAATTGTTCAGCGTCTCGTCAACTGACGTGCGTGTAACACATCCGCCATACCCTTCAGACCGGAGAGACGCTTCTCGGCGGCAGAAATGAGCGACGATTCTACTAAACCAAAAACTGTAAGTATTTATCAATGTTGTTAGAAAAACAATTAGAAAGGTCATACAAATATAACGCACTGCATTTGGAGGCTGCTAATAATTCGTAACTCAGTTTGTAGACTATTTTGTGCGATCCGGTGAATACGTCATCAGTCGGTTGCATCACTCAATATGTTCGCATTGGTTTGCCTTTGCTTTACAGTATAATGGTGGAGGAATCGTCACAGTTTAGCAATCACTTTACGTTAAAGTGTAACTTTACGTAGTACACAGTTATAAGAACAGTAACGGAATCTGCCGGCAGCGCAGATTATGTTATCCGTAAGGCCAAGGAAGGCACGGCGTGATGTTAGCACATTCAAGGAAGAAGAATAAAGAGGCGGTCCACGAACAGAGAACCATTATAATCTGTAACTAAATTTAATACCTCAACAACATATTGCGGTTGTATACCATAACGCAGTCTCATGTTCTAGAGGTCTAAAAACAAATGAAACTGTGAGGATTCCCCCCGAAGCGTTTGGCACAATCCCTGTACTACACGTGTAGGGGTTTGATAATACGACGCCCAACAGTGGGGCTGTCTGTTAATGTTACATTTATTGTACTATTTAACACAAGTTTAATGTGAGTAAAAGAATACATTTTGTTGAAACTTGCTTTACATTATTACAAAGATATGTAACATTATTGTGTAACATAAGACTGACACAAACTTGTACGCTTAACATTTGATTTAAATAATTGTTACATTTTAGTATATTCGCAAAATACCGCAATAAATGTTTACAAAAACAATAAAAAGTATATTTAAAACTAGATAATTATTAATAAAAGAGAAAACAATAGTTTGTATAAAAAATATTTTGTATAAAACAAAGGACGTATTATGGTAGAAACGCACCGGCACTTTGGCCGTATCCAACACCGCACGCGTCAAGTGTTTCTACCATTACCCTAGTGTAAATCAATGGCGATCAAAATTCCTATAATTTTGTGCGAAACGGAAACTTGTGACGCAAATTCTAAGAAATATCCTAATACATTGAAAGCCTGCAAAGCCATAGACATAAAAATACCTAAAGATCATGATTGTTATTAAAATATTTTGTATGCAATGACTGCCACTGTGAAATCGCACGTAACGTCTTACGTCCTACAGATGTAAACTATTCTTCAACATTAATAGGACGTAAAACTTGCCGTGCCTTTTAGCAGTTTTTGGGAATTCAAATATTATCTATTACCTAAGTAGCTTCAAATGTCATTTGCATTATATTGTTCCTATTATTCCCCATGAAAATAAGCGTAATCATTGATGATCCAAATATCATAAGAACATTTAGGGTGTCCCCGCGAGACTACCCGCTAGCGACCAGTGGTTGATACGCGCCGCTAGTCAGTCGCTTCCATACAATTATACGCGCAACCGCCATGTTTAATGTCACACGCTACTCGATGTGCCCTAGTCAAATAAGGATTTAACCTCAGCTTCAATGGAAAGATTTGAACTTTTAGAAAACCAAAATGAAAGCTGAGTTAAAAGCTCATTATCCATCATTCCAACGTTGACCTATTTTTCCTATTTGACTGGGGTTAGCATACGGCCTATGGATTGCGTTGCAGTTGCGTTGAATTTGAATATCTCTGTGGGAGAACAACCTTACAGTAACAACACAGTCCAGAGGATCATGCAGTCCGAACACCAAAATGGCGGCATCATTCTCCGTCTCCGAACTGTACGGTCGCTAAACTGCAACGATACTCGAGGCATAATATTAACCTATGGGATTCTGTACTTAGTTCATTATTATCTAGAATATACTATTTAACCACCGCTTTCGCGTATAATTTTTTGAAAATACCGATAATAAAAAGTGTTGTAAAAACAAAATTGCAAAATTAATACCATATATTTTTTCTAATAAATAAATATAAAATATAAAAAAAACTAATTAATGTTAAAAGAATTAATCGCAAGTTAAGTGTTTATCTAAAAAAACTCAAAGGCCAGGACATGAAAAATGAATACAAAAAAAAATATATTTACCCGTTCGACTTTTATAATGTGGTTGAAAAAATAAGTTGGTAAAGTACAGTGATCACAGCTGGAGAATCGACCAACCAACTACTACAAGTGAACTAAAACAACTTTTTATAGTTTTAGTTAAGGCTGGCAGTATGAAAAAGCCTCTTCCATAAGAACAAAGCCCACCTATCAACCCAAATATCTATTAAAGCCGAGAGCTGCTAGATGTGCTGCAGACATGAGCGCAGAAACAAAGGTACACAGAATTGACACTTTGGCGTTAAAATATCTTACTGAAAATTAAAATGCAAAACCGGCACACAAACCGGCATCTCTTTGGTTATCGCGATTGCTCCACCAATTCATTGAAATTCTCAAACCCATCGATACCGTATTAAAACATGAAAATATGTCATTATATACTACTGTAGGAAATAGTAGTCTGAGATGGATATGACGTCGCTCGATCTCGTGTTGGATCGTGCCGACGCTAGATGGCGTGACTTGTTTCCGTCAAGAGTAGGGAGTTAGAGAGGGGTAGAGATCGGTTGGCGGGAACGACTTGCGATATAAAGCGCTCGTCGTTCGGTCGGCTTCATGGGTTACTTGGGACAGGCGGGGAGAGTGACTTCAGTGGAAAAGGGGAGTGTTAGTCGACTATCAATGGATCCTTTAACTCTATACACAGCGTTCACAAGTGGATGACTTCACTCAAGTCATTCTCTGCCAGTCTAGAATCTTATTTTTTGTTAGTGATAAATGGTACTGGATAATGGTGGTTCAGTTTGATTTGTTAATTAAGTTGTCCTGAAAAATATTGTGAATTAGAACCATTGTTCCACATTGGTTTTCTTATTTTTTAAATCCGCTTTGGAAGCCTTCTGCTAAAACTACAGTTTCAATCCATTCTATTATTATAAATGGAAAACTATCTGTTTCTTTATCTGTTACCTTTCCGTAACATTTCCTGAACCGATTAAAATAAATTTTGTTAGTGATAAATGGTACCTTGGAGCAGCACCTGGGCTACTTTTAGCCCTGAAGAACGTTTATGTGATGTATGGTTATGAATAGCGGGAATCAAATATAAAATCAAATACAGGAAATAACTCTTTTCAGTAATATTGTGAGTCTGCAAGGCCAGACCTTCATCATTTTGAGGACACGATTCTGCATTTAATCCATTAGAAAATTAGGCTTTATACTTCAGCAGTCGAGGGTCTGAATCTTGCGTATCGTACCTAGCTACGATACGAGCTGACAAACATTTATAATATGCCAGAGGTTTAACCATCAGGCTTAGACCAGAATTTGAAGTAAGCAGGCTATGTTTATAATTTACAGGTGTGGGTACAATTAGACAAGTAATGCTAACATTTCTTATATTTTGTGTGTAAGTGTATGGAACACTCACATACAAAATATAAGATATGCAACCAAAAGAAATTAGTCCAGTAAGAATGCGTTACATGTGTGAAGGCTCCTCCCCCTTTATCCCGTTTCGCCAGAGCAAACGCACTCAATGTTAAAACGTTCGATAAAATGTCAACTACTTTAAAGGATCTCTAGTACACTTTGGTATCGTCATATATACCGTAACCTTACCTTATCAGCCGATAGACGTCCACTGCTGGACATAGGCCTCTTGCATGGACCTCCAAGCACAACGATCTCGAGCTGCCAGCATCCAGCGGCTCCCTGCAACCCGCTTAATATCCTCGGTCCACCTAGTGGGGGGTCGCCCAACACTGCGCTTTCCGGTGCGAGGTCGCCATTCCAGCACCTTGGGGCCCCAACGTCCATCGGCTCTTCGAACTATGTGGCCCGCCCATTGCCACTTCAGCTTCGCGACTCGCTGAGCTATGTCAGTGACTTTCGTTCGTCTGCGGATCTCCTCATTCCTGATTCGATCACGCAGAGAAACTCCAAGCATAGCTCGCTCCATCGCCCGCTGAGTGACTTTGAGCCTTCTAATAAGGCCCATAGTCAGCGACCAAGTCTCGGATCCGTATGTCATCACTGGCAACACGCACTGATCGAAGACTTTCGTCTTCAAGCACTGAGGAATTTCGGACGAAAAGATGTCGCGGAGTTTCCCGAACGCTGCCCAGCCGAGCTGGATTCGGCGATTCACCTCTTTCTCAAAATTGGACCTACCTAACTGGACTGTGTGTCCTAGGTATATATATTCGTCTACAATTTCGAGCGCAGAGTCCTCAACAATAACTGGGTGGAGCGGTACATGAGTATTAGTCATGATCTTCGTCTTGCTCATGTTCATTTTTAGGCCCACACGTTGAGAAACCCTGCTGAGGTCGTTGAGCATGGTACTAAGGTCCTCCAGAGTCTCTGCCATAATGACTACATCATCGGCAAAACGTAGTTGAGTGATGTACTCACCATTGATGTTGATGCCAAATCCGTTCCAGTCCAGAAGCTTAAAGACATCTTCCAATGCAGCGGTAAATAGCTTTGGGGAGATCACATCTCCCTGCCGCACTCCTCGCTGCAGTTGGATTGGCCTCGTAGTCTGATCCTGTATACGGACTGACATGGTGGCGCTTTCATACAAACACTTCAACGCTTGAATGTACCTGTAGTCGATCCGGCATCTCTGCAAAGACCTCAGCACAGCCCAAGTTTCCACCGAATCGAAGGCTTTCTCATAGTCCACAAACGCTAAGCAAAGTGGCTGGTTATACTCTTCGGTATTCTGTATAACCTGCCGCAGCGTATGAATGTGGTCTATGGTACTAAAGCCTGCTCGGAAACCGGCTTGTTCGGGAGGCTGGAAGTCGTCAAACCTACGGGCGAGACGATTCGTGATGACTCTCGAGAACAACTTGTAGACATGACTCAACAACGAGATGGGTCTGTAATTCTTCAGTAAGGTATTGTCACCTTTTTTGAAGAACAGAACCACCACGCTCCTGTGCCACGCCTTAGGTGTTGTACCCTCGTGAATGACGGAATTGAACAACCGCTGAAGGACCTTAAGTATCGGTTTTCCACCCGCTTTCAGGAGTTCTGCTGTGATTCCGTCATCACCTGGTGCTTTGTTGTTCTTAAGTTGTCTGAGAGCCATACTAATCTCGTATAGGCTGACGTCCGGGATATCTTCGGTATAGTGTCGGGTCAATTTGGCTCTAGGATCTTTGGCCAAATTGTCAACAGGCTTTTGGGTAGAGGTGTATAACTGTCCGTAGAACTTCTCGACCTCACTCAAGATCTCAGGCTTAGAAGAAATGATATTGCCCTGATCGGTCTTCAAACGTGTCAACTGTCTTCGTCCAATAGATACCGTAACCTATAATACTACAAATAATAAAAAAGTAACTACAAATCAGAACTTATGGCTAGAGAGCCAGGAAATTTTGAGATTTTTGATTGGTACTTTTTAAGAGGAAAATCGACCCTTTTTAACAACAAAATCATGAAATAAAAATCCTATTATAATACAAAGGAATATATAAAAAGCTTAAATATGAATTGATGTTTTTTTGTGCAATGTTGTCAGTTTTGTGAGACGGTGGAAAGAATACCCGGCTTCATTTGTTGTGGGCTATTTGCCTGACCACGACGCGATTATGTTTTTATAATAAAAACGAAAGAAAAACGTTAAAGTTTATGTCTTAGTTGAGTTTTTAGCAGTGTGGAAATAACTACGAGATGTGTAAAAAAAGAACTCTTCTACAAAAACAGTTAATAAAATGTGTGTATGTTTTTCGAATGTTCGCAAAGTTTGCCGCATCGAATCTATCCGTAAATTAAGAACAAGTATCCATACGCAATAAAACAAGGCCGTTTTCAAAACTACAACCTACCCTCTAGTTTTGAGTCAACTTCTCAACGCATTTCAAAGCTCGGCTAGCGGCTTTTCGTTGTCTGCAGTCAGTATATTCTACATTCTGCGACTGACCCCAATATTATTTCGCAGCATTAATGAATAGACATGGAATATAAAATAAATCGAATAGTCCCGTTTGGAATATAAATGAATTTCTTAAACATAACTTTATGTTATTTATCGAACATTTCTATAAAAAAAGGAAACTTGAACGCGAGTACTACTGATCTATAAACGAATCGATAATACATAAAAAAAACCTGAAACGCGCCGAATCGAGAAGCTCCGCCATTTCCGAAGCCGGTGAGAATGTCGTCCATCGCTCACAAGTAACCTACCTTATCGTCTACACACAAGCTTTTGAACCACGTACATATCTCTAACCTTATCCTAATTACTCCCAATTTAATTCTATAATATTTATAGCTCATTCTTCCACAAAACCTTTAGTTTTATAGTAACTCTTGCGACCAAAGATTTAAATCTTTAGATAATATAACCGACATATAATTCGCAATCGGTGGTCGCCGTCAGGGAATGACCCATTGCTCATATACATAACTTAAGTACTCGAAGGCGGGAAAAGGGCACACCTACTTAATTTTGTTGTTTGTGCCCTTTCGGTCGTACATAGAGAGTAGTCAAATAGTCAGGCACGGTCTTTAGCAGCCGTTAAAAATGTTTCTAGGAAAATCTGTCTATGTTTTATGATGGGAGATTCCAAAAGTTATCTAAATCTAAAAATTTTAATCTTTGCTCGCTATATATGCAGAATAAAACTGTATACGATCTTTTCCAAGTGAGCCAAATCGAAACTCAAGAAACAGCCAAAAAACATACACAAAAAATAATCAATATCTCGTTCTTACAACTATCATTAGTAATATAAGTAAATATGCTCCATGCTGCATGGACATCTAAAAATTTGTACTCTCAGTACTCAGAAACAAATATATAATGTCAATAATAATAGAATTGATGTAAACGTAACATAATAATTTGATTATATTTGGTAAAGAAATAAAGTCACGACCGTTACAGCAATATGGAACCGATAGTGACCGTCTGGTCATCGTCAAACTGACTTCTATAATGAAGTAACGCCACAAAATAAAGTCTGATATATTAGTCTTAAGTGTTGTTTATCTTTTCGGCTGAGCGTTTTCTAAGACACAGTCAAATCAGAAATTAAGTTCGATATAACAGATGAAGATGATTTTTTAGGTCTGTGTTAAACTGTTGGTCTGTACCCTATTGGTCATTACAGTGTCGTGGCGAACACAAACTATCGACAGCGAGCTTTGGGTCCAAGATAACAGATTGTCTATCAACTTGCAACTGTAGTGTATACGCTCAACTTAACACAACCGTAACGGTATTTCTGATTCCCATATTGCTGTAAAGTCAAAGATTCATCAAATGAATACTGCTACAACAGGTGAGCTATATTTTCTGCGAAACGCGAAAACGCACAAAATACACAACGCAAGACTAGAAGCGTCACGCTAACGAAGTAGGAACCGACTACGAAACTAGTGACATCGACACAACAGTGAAAACTTCTAACACTTCCAAAAAACTTACTTACATTAAAGCACCTCAAACAAGGTATTCAATATTTTCATGTACGCGAGATTTAAAAAACCTAAACTAGTGACGAAAATTAATGACTATAGTGGTTCGAACGAGAACTACGACTAGCACACGCACGCTCGCACGCACGCACGCACACACACGCAACTATCGCGAATGGGGTTTACTAAGTGTGCCCGCGACCTACGGCCTACGGGACAGGACGCAGCCAACCGTCTCGAAGCTTCGTTCAGAGTTCCATCAATGAAATACACCAAAAAAATATAATAACATGCAGCGATAAACATCAAATGCATTGAGCCCTGTACGCAATTAAGGTTTATCAGTGACTTTCTCTGTGGGTGAATTTCATCGTAGCAAACTAACAACTGCTCAACCCGCCGTTTCTGTAACGATTTGACATTCGCAGCTCACAGGTCGCAGCCTGTTGTCACGTCAAACCGTCGACAATAAACGCGCAATCGTATGAGCTCAAAGGGTTTATGTCAAAACTTCACAGCCTAGCGCCCCGTCCACCGCGCGTTACTTCGACGAACAGCCTTAAATAGCCTAAATTAATAAACGTAACAAAAATATGATAAAACACGTCGTCCGTCCCGTCACGTCACGTCACGTCACGTCGCACCGCCCGGAGCCGCACGACAGATCCAACAGTCGAGCCGCGGACGAACAGAGTTCAGTCGACGGCGCCGCTCGGCTCGCGCACTAAACTTTTAAAGTATTCTGTAGCTGACACAAAATAAAACTGCCTTTAAAGTTCTCTCACCGTGCTCGAGAGAACCGTTACAGTGGTTCTATTTAAAAATAAAGTGAAATCAGCACGGATGTAGCAACACAAGGATCACACAGTCATCAGATTCGGCTTTAGGCCTAGTTTAGTGTGCAGCCGTTGGCACCGGCACCACCGAGGGAGCAACCCTCCGTGAGTGCAGGCCTCCTCCCCGACGTATACTAACTTTAACATCGACTATGCTTCAGTAGTTTACTATTGGATTTGTTTGGAACAGTGTCGGGGACCATTGGATGCGTTCGAGCTGGTCCGGGCCCGGGCCGTGATGAAATTATAACTTTATGTACAACGATCAATAATTGCTCTAACACTCACCGACTGACTTACGATTAGCAATATTTAGAGTTCTTTTAAAATATACCTTCATCGTACCAACAATCTAGGATGCGTTATCGCTATTTAAATATATTCTTCTTTTCTTTTTTCATTATATTATTTGCTATTATTTAGTTTTTGCGACTCTTATTAAAGTTTGACTGGATGGGAGATCATATAGAACCCGTTGATTACGTCCGTATCATTTGTTTGGTACTCTATGGACTGGTCCGTTCTACAGAGTTACAGTAAAATTAATACAATGTGACCTTTAAAAATGACTTTCATATTTCATCATCTTGTATAATGCAACAAATGAAATGCCTGATTTATACTAACTGCAACAGTTACTTTAGTTAAATTGTTTTTTTGGTATATGATTTTTCATATTGTTTATACTTATTCTCCTATTGCACGACTACGTTTTAGTATACATCTATACGTTCTCATAGTTCAAGATCAGTCAATCGAGTCAATTTCCTCGTAATCTGTTCAGGCCCATGTTCCGTAGTGTACCAAACATACAAAACGCCGTATGCTATATTTATATAATATTAAAGATCTGTTGTTCTAAGCGTGTATGGCGACACGTCACACTGTCCTGCCGACAGGTCCCCCCACCACCGTACGCAGACAAGAGAAACCTTTAAAAAAAAAACACAAATGACGTCAACTCACCGCTCGTCAAATAAATGCAATGTTCTGACTTTAATCGTTTTTAACGCAAATTTTTTCGTCAATAAGTGGAAATCTTAGAATTGCGTTTTAAATCTTATGGTAGGGGAGCCGAAGAGGGGGTTTTTGCAATAACTCGAGCGCGGCAGATGAACATAAGGGAGTATACCTTGCACGTTGTTGAGTACCTCCACCAAGTATGAGCCCTTAATGTTGGTGCATACGTCTAACAAATACGTCTGCAAAAAAAGAGCTAACTTCAGAAATACTCAACCAGCACGTCAGATTAACGATCTATCGAACTAACTAATCTAACCAATTATCGAGCCACGAGCGCGGTAATTTTTTACTTATTTTGAATGAAATTATTCTGAATAAT
The DNA here is from genome assembly GCF_947172395.1 of Bicyclus anynana. Classification (NCBI taxonomy): domain Eukaryota; kingdom Metazoa; phylum Arthropoda; class Insecta; order Lepidoptera; family Nymphalidae; genus Bicyclus; species Bicyclus anynana. The sequence goes on along the minus strand of NC_069103.1, from coordinate 14,659,059 downwards.
CGCTTATGTTTTCTGATGATGATCAGTAAGCCAAAGTAATAAAAAAGTCTGTAGTTTTTATCTGTAGTAAAAATTATATGGTTATATACTTTTTTCGTTACCGCGGAAAGCGAAAAAGTATATAACCATATAATCTTACTATCATCTAATCTACCAAATCTAATCGATTGCAATGACACTGTAGTAACTGCAAATTTAATCCCGGGCTCCCCTACTATTATATATTGATGGTCTGATTAAATATTTGTGTTTAGCAAATCCAAAAATAGCACGACATACTGTGACGTGTGCCGCTCTCTACGCAATGTTGTACGCATGTAACGTGACGTCATTCTCTGACGTCACAACGTACAACGTCGTATAGGGAACGTTACCTGAAGAAATTACACATACGTTACACGCTCGCACCGCATAGAGTCGCAACTCGTTGGCCACAGCCGAAGCTATGGCGGCAGTTTAAAAGCATTACCTTACACTCATTGTGTTTACAAATACATTGTTTCATTCAAGTTCTAGAAAGTTCTCTTTACAATGGCCAACGAATTGCAAAGATTTTTGGTACGCCATAATAATGCGCGGCGTCATTGGGAGCGTGTAACGATTCAATATGGAGGCAGAGGCGCGAACGCCCCTGTCGCGGTACAAGAAACAGCAGCGCACTTGTGTTTACAAATGATCACACGTCGATAAACGAATACTTAATGTATCACCTCTTGTACAACACGCGTCTCTCGCGTCCCTCGCATACACATCGCACCTACAGATAATATACACTGACACTGACACATCTGCAGAAAAATCAACCATATCCCTATAACCTTAAGACTCAAATCGTCTTATACGAATCAGACGCGTATTGCAAATTTTAGAGGAAAATTGTACTCGATCTGTTCAAGTACACTTCTCCCGGGGCGATGTTACATCCGAGTATCGTTTAGTCGATGTTACAAACAGATCTGTGGTCATGCGGACGAGCGAGTGATCGGACAAAGGCCGACAGTGACTTGCCGACACAGGCGGGCGCGGCGCCAGTGCCGGCGGGTGGGTGCGCGGCTTCAGGCGAGCGGCGCGGCGGGCGGCGCCGGGTTGAAGTCCTTGTTCACGAACGAGAAGCCTTTGAATTCCTCCTGTAAACGATGCATATTCAATTATTGCTAGATATTATATGACATTCAGTGGCGTAAATAGGGCGCAAGTATAGACAGAATTAAGCATCAGAATGGGCAAACTCATTTGCAGTAGTGTAGTTGAGTTTTAGTGAGTGAGTCACAGGGGGTGGTGTGATAGGCAAAGGGTCTACTTAAATAGGGCACAGTTAAAGAAGCTCGCACAGGGTGCGGAAAAGGCTATTTACGGCACTGATGACATTATGAGTAATAAAAATTTGGACTTGGTTGTGTCGACGAAAACAAGACAAATGTCGAACAATAGCGACAGAATCGAAAACAGCTCTCCATCGCAACGAGATGTAAGCTTATCTATAAGTAATTTTGAAGAATGTTAGGATATAAAATGAGTGTGGGTGTTTCGAATATGTGTGAACGGGTAAATGTATAAGGGAATATAATATATTTAAAGGAAATGAGGAGGGTAAAGGTTTGAGGGCAGTTTAGGAAGGAGTGTTAAGAGTTAGAGATGTGTGTGAAGATGTAACTTGAGTGTGTGATTGGGTGAATGTATCAGGGTTTGAGGGTAGTGTGAGGATGTAAGATGAGTTGGGAATGGGTGAATTTATAAGGGTTTGAGGGAAGTAAAGGGAGTGTGGGTGACTTGCCTGGTTGATGGCGCGCAGCACGTCGGGCGGCACGGGCGTGAGGCAGGGGTCCTCCTTGGTGAACTCCGCGTCAAAGTTGGCCGCCTCGCGCTTGCTCTTCTGTCACATACACCGCGTGTTACTATCTCTGACTATCTATCTATTGTACTCTACAGACATCTAAGTTTGGTGTAGGATTCTAATTACTCGTATCATCCAATTCGGTTGGTATTTGCATCTCCTAAAGAGGCAATGGATTGGAATGGATGAATAGCCTATGTGGTTTCAGACGACAAGGTTCTGGGTTTTAGTCCAGTCATGTCGAGCTATGACATATTAAGATTTAGTTATTAACTCTAGACCAAATTCTCGGTCTAGAGTTCGAAAATTGGTCAACATTAAGGTGTTGATCTAAATCATTAGCATATTTTGGTAGCGACTGTTTCAGATTAGTGTCCCCCACCAGGTGGACTGACGACAGCAAGCGAGTCGCAGACATTCGCTGGATGCGGGCGGCTCAGGATCGTGATGTTTGGAAGTCCCTACAAAAGGGATGGGATCCCCTATGTCCTGTAATGGATGTACATCGGCTGATATGATGACGATATTGCAGAATGGAACATTATAACTCTAAGCCAGCACATCGGAGTAGCATGGTACTGGTAATCCCTATACAGGAAGCCTGATGACGACGACGATAATAATCGTTATGATGTAGTGGTTTTTTTTAATTTTAAATTTTTTTTTTACTCACCACCTTGGGGCGGAAGGGCGGGCGCAGGCGGCGCTGCGCCAGCGCGTCCCACTCCACGTCGCGGAAGAAGGCGTGCGCGCGGATGCCGGCGGCGCCGCCCGCCACGCCCAGCCGCCGCGACGGGTTCTTGCTCATGAACCCTGCCGACACGACGTCACACTCGCTCATTTACTGCAGCCTGGGTGCAACTGGCTGGGATCTTTACGTCCGAAATTTATCAGTGACTGAAGTATTCGGTTAGAGGGTTTCCAGCGATGAACTACACATCCGAAACTTGAGCGCTAACTATGGATCTCATAAGGCTCAAAGTCACTCAGCAGGCAATCGAGTGAGCTATACTCGAAGCTTCTTCGCGTGATAGAATCAGAAATAAAAACATCCACAGAAGAACCAAAGTCTTATAGCGTGAGTGAGACGCGAAGCTGAAGTGATAATGGGCAGAACGCATAGCCTGATAGAGCCGATGGACGTCGGGGTCCCAAGGTGCTGGAATAGCGACCCCGCACCGTAAAGCGCAATGTCACTCTCCACTCGGTGGACCGACGAAATTAAACGGATTGCAGAAACCCACTAATTCTGGCTCGATACCGTGAATGATTGAACCGATGAAATTAACCGGAAAACGCACAGACCCGCATTACAGTAAGTTTACCATCACACTGCAAGACCTCGGGTAGTTTTCCATCCCTATGTCATTGACATCCCTAGGACTCGTACGAAGCGATTTGCTTCTTCATTTCTTTTATACATGGCTAGGGTATGGAACTCTCTCCCAAAGTCAGTATTTCCTAATTCTTACAACCTGGGCATATTTAAGATGAGAGTAAATAAGCATCTTGTAGACAAGTGCATTCCACCTTAGACCACATTTACACTTACCATCAAGTGAGGTCGTAGTTCAGAACGCGCATATTTCTTTCTAATATAATATCTTCAGCTTTATTATTTGTTTGTTTGTTTGTTTGCTTGAATGCGCTAATCTCAGGAATTTCAAGGCTGATTTGAAAAATTCTTTCAGTGTTAGATAGCCCCGTATTCATAAGGCAACAGGAACCACGCGGGTGAGACCGCGCGGCATCAGCTAGTTAACAGAAGTTTGACAGAAGTATATATAGAAGACCTTTGAGTATGGAGACGGCGTCCTTGGACAGCCACACGGGGTACAGCACGTCGTCGTGCAGGATGGACTCGAACAGGTCGTCCTCGTTGTCGGCCTCGAAGGGCGGCTGCCCCGCCAGCATCTCGTACAGCAGCACGCCCAGCGCCCACCAGTCCACCGACGGGCCGTACTCCAGCTCCTGCAGGATCTGGACAACAAACACTTATGTTGAAAAAAAAATAAAAGTGGACCCATTATCCTTCCCTGTCACACCCTATATATTTTTATTTAAAGATTCCAAAATGACATGACCAGTCATACTACAACACACAGTAGGAATCAGATAAATAAATTGTTTTGATATGAACAAGCCACTAGTTTGAAGAAAACTGAATATTTATGTAGAACCCAAATTTCTATGCTACATACTGTCAAACCCTTTGTACAAATCGAAATCACAAACAATGCTTAGTAACACTCTTAATGTGGTAACGAGTATAACTGTAATGTGGAAAATTCTTAATTAATGAGCATAATATGCTGCACGTAAGTTACAAAGTGTGTAATATAAATACTTACCTCTGGAGCAATGTAATCAGGAGTCCCACAGAAGGTCGTCGTAGTAGCACCGTCTGAAAAAGGATCCCGATTGCAATCATCTCTCATCAATATTGTCAAGTTGAAACACTACAAGAAAGTTCCCCCCCCTACTTATCATTTCAATGTCATCAGGCAACATGTCGAGGATCAACCAGTAATCTTTCCATCAACAGCCTCTCCAATCACACTACTTCATCATAGAACTTATACAGCAAGGTAAAATTTGGATTACAACAATCTGATTATACAAATTACAATGAATCTTCATTTCTGGAGCCTGTTAGTGGAAAAAGAACTAATTTTAGAATGGAATGGCACATCATTCATTCCAACATGCTTTTGAATTACATCTTAATAATAATAACAAAACTAATTAATTCATCATCATTATCATATTCATTTCATTCATCATCATCATTAGAAACGATGGACGTCTATTGCTGAACATCTTGCATGTAGTTCACACACCAGTCTCAGTCCACTAGCATCTAGTGGCTCCCAGCAACCCGCTTGATGTGTTTGGTGCACTTAGAAGGAAGGTCTTCTGCTGATGTCTTTATTCATCAGTCCTCATCAGATTCAATCACACAGAGATACTCCAAGCTCACTTAACATCTAATAATAATTAATCGTCATTTATAAAAGACAATGTAATCTCGGAAATATTATAAGCAGTATGGTTTTTGTGTCACAATTTTTAGAGGCAATCGAATCAAATTTTGTAAATCAAATTCGTCATTGTTAGCGTGGTGCCTAAGTGCACATTCCTTTTGCACCTCAATGTCAGCAATGAAATGTGTTCAGCAGCGACACGTACCGAGGATGCCCTCCTTGCACATGCCGAAGTCGGCCAGCTTGCAGTGGCCCTCGCTGTCCAGCAGGATGTTGTCCAGCTTGAGGTCGCGGTAGATGACGCCGTGCGAGTGCAGGAACTGCAGCGCCAGCGTCACCTCCGCCGCGTAGAACCTGCGGCGCGGCGACGCATTGTCGTCATGTAAGTAGCTCTTTACTGTAGCCGCACTTGTCAAGACGCCTATCTATATTATACTTCTTCCGCCCATAGACCTCCTGTCGCAAAATCCATCTTTATATATAAATGCGAAAAGTCATTCTCGAAATATCGAAAACTGTTTGACTTCCAAAGTACAATAGTTAGTAATACGTCCGTTAAGAACGGATTTTGCGAGAAAGTAGCCTATGGGCGGACGACGCTAAAGTATCGCTTGCTACTAAACCGTTTATTAGTGAGGTTTATATTTAGTAATATCTGAAAATAGTCATTAACTTTATAATTTTTTTAGACATTAATGTCCTTTTTTTGAATCACAAAAGATATTTGAAAATTTCCCTATAAAGAGGAGGAGGGCGGTCTCACTTGGTATGAAGGTCTGTTTAATGAATTACTACCGGATGCCCGTGACTTCGTCCGCATGAAATTACACATCTACAAGTTATAAATCTAGTACAATAACCTCCAATATCTACCAGCGAAAGTTCCGAAAGAGATCAGCCCGAACAGACGAAAATTTCAAATGCTAGCTCGATTGTGAATTAGTATCGTGTCAATAGCCATAAGAAAGACAGACTGAGTATAGGGCTAGTACCTGGCCCGCGGCTCGTCGAACTTGCGCGCGCGCTGTATCTGGAACATGAGGTCGCCGCCGTCCACGTACTCCATGACGAAGAACAGGCGCTCGGGCGTCTGGAAGGCGCAGTGCAGCGCCGTGAGGAAGGGGTGGCGCGCCGCCAGAGCCAGCACGCGCCGCTCCGTCAGCGTGCACTCCACGTCGTCGTCCTGGATGATGGCGTCCTTCTTCAGCACCTTCACCGCGTACACCTGCGCCGACCGACTCAGCTGATGCCACGTGACTCTAGTAATACCTCCAAGAGCCGATGGGATATGGGTATCGCAGTGTTGTTTTCTACCCCCACCAAATCCCAACCCCTGCTTAACGGTACAAGGTTTCTAATCTAGAATATATTACTATACACGTTCTGCAGCAAACATTGGTTGTAGAGATAAGACAATTCGGCTTACTTATTAAATCACTCATTTGGGGGATACAATTGTCGGTCGATCCCGTTTGGTTTCTCTTGCTTTGACAGATTATGTGGATGACATTAGACAGTCTAGGAGAATGAAGGAAACGAGCCCGAGCCCTAAATTTGCTGTAATCAACCCTAGAACACATTAGTTACAAAATGCAGCACTTACCTCATCAGTGCCCTTCTTCTCAGCCAACATGACCTTCCCAAAGGAGCCCTTGCCCAGCACCTTGATGAAGTGGAAGTCCTCCAACGACACCTTCATACCCTCCGCGCCGTCCCCCGCGCCGTCGGAACCTACAAACACCCGCGAGTTACACCCACACCACTACTCTACGCCATCCCTCACCAGTGTTAATGTCACCCAGACAATGGAGAGCACATCAACTTATACTGAAGCACAATTTGGCAAATCGTCGCTCATATGCAAACAAAAATATTGCAATATTTTAAAATACCTTTTTCAAAAAGTCTTAGTTAATATTTGAAATAAAAATTGGATGTGCTTTCCATGTATTAAACAACCATCTGAATAACACAGTAAATAGATTTAGCTTAAGCCATTATTTAAATAACTCATATTATATTTTAGTCTGCACAAATACTTCAAAATCGAAATATAAAAGCTAAAACCCAGCTTTTATTACCAAGTTATTTCATTTAAATTGGACCAAAAGTGTAATCCATAAGATAGATTTGTGGCTATTTTCACAATAGACTCTCACCAAGAATTAAACAATACCGCTCAATGTGAATGGCGCACAGAACATCGTTTGAAACTAAGTGGTTGTCGACTATAAAAGGTATGTTTTACGCGACTAAATAAAAAATAAAAACAAATTGACAACATGAACGCAGAGCTTCGATAAATTGATTACTATAGTCACGACAGCGTCCTACAGCAAACCACCCGTGTACTGAGAGTGAGTCCATTGTGAGCATAGTCGAAAACCTGCAATATCATCTATCAGATGGTTGTTTCTCATCACAAAATCAATGTAGAACCTTCATCGTACGACCCAAATATGTCCTGTAGCTCGTCCCACGCCGACCGCCACGGAGCCTGCTTGCCGACCATCGTGCCTACGTTCAGACAAACAGTTGTGCAACAGAGAACAATGGACAAACACAATACAACTTAACATAATAGGCGTGTGTTTGTTAGCGATATTTTATTAAATCGTTAACTCACTCAGTAGCTAAGTTGTGAAATATTTGAATCTTTAAAGCTCTCACCGTGATATAGATTAGCTCAGTAACCAGGTCTCAGAGTAAGGTAAAGTTGAGATCTTTTCTTTGTTACTAAAGCCAATTTACTAGTGATATGGCTTATTTAACGATCTAAATTTTTTGTTACAGTTAATTCATGCTATATAATATCATAAACGTGTTAATATAATTATAGATAATAGTGGGCTTAAACAAAACGCTCCAAGTGTTCAACTCGGTTTAAACTTTAAAGTTATTAATGGTAGTGATAATTATACCCTACACATAAAACATGCATGAACAAATGTTAGGAACCCCATCCTGTAATGAAGTAAACCGGAAACTAGAGAATTATTCAATGATTTATAATAATTAAACAATATCAGGTATTCTTTTTTAAAGTTACAGATTGGTATCATTGCTGTTAGATTGTGACTAAACAATTTTGTGCTTTCTGCGTAAAATCCTTGAAATAAATAGAACTTTGTAAAAATATTATAATTAGCAGTAACAAGAAGCTACAATAGTTATCATGCACGCTTTCAGTTATTTATCCCACAATTCAGAAACTCCGCCGTATCGCCAACAAACACATGGAAACAAACAAGCAACAAATAATAACAACAAAACAAGTCAAATAAGCAACACCCGCCACCGAAGCCCAAAGGACAAGACGTCAAAATGTTGGACCTTCGTATCTAGAGAATATGTCCTGGAGCTCCGCCCACTCCGACTCCCACTGCTGGGCCGCGCCACCTGACACACGCACTGCACTTTGACACGTCATGTCACGTCATACGGCGCGCGTCACGAAAGTTGACGACATCGAGTTATAAATTTTAATAATTATCTTTTTTTTTTGCGAGGGAATGTCGATAAAAATTTCGTGACTCTTAAATACCACGCTTATATGTATATGCTTTCTACGTCCGTCCTGTATTATGTTCAAAAATCCACGCATATGCACGCACGCACGCCCACCCGCACGCACGCACGCACGTACGCACGTACGCTCGCACGCACTCACGCACGCACACTATGTCACACTTGGTTAAATTCTCTCGCCTTCAATGTTTTCATACTGTTAATATTGCGTAAACGTAAATTTATATGGAACTGAAACAGTTGTGCAGTAGTGTCACTAGATAGCGCTGTTTCAATTCCTTAGAAATTCCGTTTACGTTAATGCGATCATGACAGTATCAAACAGCCACGAGAACTTAACAGAAAATAACCAATTACATTTTAGAATATATTAATTAGATATTCGATTGCAACTAACAAATAATAATGACGAAATTTGTACAGTCATTACTAAACTTATTGTTTCAACTTTCGTGGCACTCGCCGAGCGTGCTAAGAGAATGACGGGGGGATCACAAAAATATTATTGAAAATTGGTTAAAGGATGAAACACGCTGTGACTACGGCAAACTTTATTTGGTATAAAATGTAATTTATTAAAATTTTACAAATTTTAACTCTTTTTTTAAGCCAATTTATAAGCTAATGGCTTATTAAAACGGCATTTTTATAGCACTTTGTATAAACAAAACATCATCCAATAATAAAATTGGACAGTGGATGGTACACTCACCTTTATTCTCCAGCTTATCTGGATCTTTTCCATCTTCAGAGGCCAAGTCTGGAGGGCCTTCAAGTAGAGGTGTGTTCAGGTACTGGAATTGTAATGTGTTTGTGTAGATTAACTTATTCAAAATCAAAATCAAAATCAAAAAATTTCAATTCAATTGTAAAACTAAACCAGATCTTACACTTTTAACATAACACAGTATTTGGAAAAGATCTAAATGACGGTTAGAGATATGAATGTTTAATTTAATGCTTATCCTGACTTTCGTTTAAAATTTAAATGAGATGAATAAGTAATAATGCAATATTGAAAATTTTAGCACTATCAGATATATTTTATTAGTAAAGCTGATATCTTTTGAGTGGTCTCCTGCCTCCTGACACTGAGACAACTCAGGCCATCGAGATGACCTGAGAGACACACCTTGGAGGCGCGCGGCCTGGGGTTCTTGTCGGGCGAGATGCCCATCTCGTTGAGGATGGCCGCCATCGCCTTGGTGTTGATCCCGCAGTTGTTGGCCACGTTCTTCTGGCAGCGCTTGTGCACGTTCATCGAACACACTGCAACATATAACGTTTGTATCATACTGTATGACTATCTTAAGCGACGATTTCAAAATGTTCTTCTCTTTTGTCACTTTTATAGATAGTAGTATTTCAATTGCTCATGGCACTTGATTTTGGAGTGAAGCACAGTTACATCGAAGTGAAACCACTAAATATTAGTGTGCAAGTAACTTACATGGGGAACTTTCACAAAGGAGTCTCATCTGACTCACCAGATGTCAATATGAAACTAACAAACACCACACTCCTATTCCTATTCCTGTTCTCCCTGTCCTCCCATTCAGTGGGAGGGTGAGTCGCTCACCTTCGCACTGCAGGCCCTGCTTGATGAGGCCGTAGAGCAGCGAGCCGCAGTGGTCGCAGAACGTGAACCGCTTGTAGGAGTGCACCACGAACCGGTGCGGCACGTTCACGTTGAAGCGCTGCCCGCCCGACACGCCCACCGCCAGTTGCTGCGCGACACAACACTACGTCAACTCTTTCACAATCAGCCCGTTGATGCTTTTTGAAGTAAGAAAGTGACAAAACTCGAGGTCAAACTTATCTGACATTTATCAAAAGATGGTGAAATTGACCCTAAAGGCAATAACTGAGTATAAATATTACCTCCTCCTTCATGCCTGGACACTTAGTAACCACAGATGAATGACATCTCTTGTGTACCACGCAGGTGCAAACTGAAAACAACAGTAATGTTTATAATATCATCTTAAAATATTAATAAAATGTAAGAAGTGGTCACAATCATACCTTGACACTGGTAACCCTGTTTGCCGAGACCCCTGTAAATAAATTTTCAAAATGAGTATTTACAATTTAGAGAGTAGTAAAGGAACATTGAAACTTGGGCCATTTCATCTTCAAATTAAATATGATATACTTTTAATTAATTACAACTGTACATTGTCTGTAAGTAATCAAATCTTGCAAGTAAGATTTAATACACTTCCTGGTATCCCATTGAACTGAAATTTTGCACACATATGGATGAGTATATTACGTGACAATGCAACATTATGATGACATGCAGTTGATTAGATGATCTACCTAGAAGGTTACCCTAGCAATTCAGTAACTAAAGGGCAAAACCCCATTTCATGTGAACTGGGTTGAACTGTCTTAACACATACTTTGTGTTTAAATGGTATTGTGATGGTGCTGATATAAGAAGTCCATACTATGTGATAAGAAAGCCCTCCCCTCACTCACCAGATGAACTCCCTGCAGTGGCTGCAGAAGGTGGGCTGGCGCAGGAAGGTGGCCATGAACTTGTGCCCGTTGACCTGGTGCACGCGGCGCCGCAGCGCCCCGCGCCGCCGGTTGAAGCCCGCGCCCTCCTTGAACTCGCGCCCGCGCACTGCGCGCGTACTCGTGCCTCCGCTGCTCGCTGCATGCCATGGAACAAATGAGAATCATTATTGATAAATTATATAAATTAAATAATTATTTCTGGAACTATTTCTTAACTATCTAAAAAGATAAGTGAATGTATAATAATATAAAAAAATTTAAATCTTCAATTTTATTCATTTAAATTAAACACAATTTATGAAAGTTATTAATTAGGTTCTAAACTTACGTTGGGAATTCCATTTCAGATCTATTTTTAGATGCAATTTTCCTTGAGGTTCTAAATCCACCTAAAATAGAACATTACATTATATATAAAAATATTTAATAATTATTATGTCTTAACTCTCTCCTTTACCAGTGCAAAATGTAGTTTTGTTAGCAAAATAAACAACCCTGTATTTGATATTGTTATTTAACAGTCTTGAATCTGGGCATCTTTCTAAAATAGCATGTCTCTTGGCAGTACCTTTACTAGGGTGGAAACCAGGCACAGATAAATCTACCATCTAATCATGGTTCTGAGGCACTGTACAAATCAAATTTAATTGATTTCAGAAGAACTGTATTTCAAACCCAGGAGACCTGAGTCATAAAACAGCTCATATAAAACTGTGCCAGAGGATTTAAGGGAAAAATGTTGAACAAGAAACTATTTTTAATCATTCTTATTTCATGCCTACAATGAAAACCAAAAGGACTTTGTAAAATAGGGCAACAGGAAAATACTTTCACTGTTCTACATGTAACTGAAATGAATAAGGAAAAGCACAAATCATTGGGTCACGAGTCACTCCCTGATGCAAGACGCAAAATAGTTGAAATAACTTGCATGCTGTAAAATTATTGAGTCATTGTCACAGCAGTAACAAGGTTTTATAACTTGGCAGATAATAAAGTCCAAATAAGGTAAATTGAGTCAAGCCTGGACCTAATCAATACTTACTTCAGTGTATGTGCCTGAGAATATAAGTCAGTAAACTAGTTTTACATTTAATGGTTTTCTATTGAAAATATGCTTTTTAATATTTTTATAAAATGATAATGCAATGTAAAACATACTATTGTCAAACAGGTCAGCCAATATTAATATATCTGAAATATTAGTGTTAAGTGTTTCACCATTCTATTGCATGTAACCCAGATAGTGACAAATAAAAGTCATGGAAACATTATGGAATCAACACCTTTAATGAATTCTCTGGTTTCAAAATAAAACATGCTCATACATAAATTTTTTTAAATTGTATAGGTGAGTGCTGGGCTGGGCTGGCAGTTCTATGGCGAAAAGGTGAAGAGGGCACTAGATTGAAAAGTTCCTGAGCACACTCTCTGAAATAAATCCTGTAGTACACTGACAAACAGGCAACTTTTTGGGGATGCAACAATGATTGCTTTTGCAAATTTGCACCAGTTAGCTCCTCGTTAATAATATTGTATTACCTACAAACTCAATACTGTTGGTTATCAGCACAGGTGTATCCAGAAAGTAAGAGTAAGCTACAATGGACTCCACAGTAAAATAAATCAATTATTCCCTATTCCTCATGAACACAAAGTCATGTCAGCTTCTCTTTAAATGTACTCTGGGAAACTATACTAAATCTACTTCTTTAGAGATTGGTTTTATCAAACAAACAAGATAAATAACATCTTCAACTTCCCATACATACATACACACATACATACATTATATCTATTGAAGATAAGATGATATCTTATTTTCATTTTTAATCTACCGTAAAAGAGGCATATAGTGAAAAGTATCAAATCAAATTATTTTAAGTAAAATAGGATTGACAAGGGGTTCAATAACCCTTTCTGAAGAGATATCATAAAAGTGTGTGCATATTCTATTATTCAATCTAGAAAATTTGAAATAGATTTATGTAAATTTTGGCATTTAAACTATAGAACAATATTGCTATACAAATTATTACTGTGGACAAACTTATCCAAATAGCACAAATTCTATGAGGGTAAAGTTGTTTTCAAGTTTATTTATTATAGAGTTTACTCACCCAAAAGTCTGTGGCATCTTTGTCTCTGTGCATGAGGTCCTCAAATGGAATAGTACAATTGGCTACAAAGTCGTCCGGTGGTATGGCAGCATCGTGAAATACAGTGAATCCCAGGCTGAAAACAGTGAGAGGTAAGCTTTATATTTCAACACTATCAATAAAAGAATTTTTTGTTGTCTAGTTTCTCACATTTAATTAAGTTTTGGCATAAATAGGTTCAGAATAAAATAATATACTAAAACTTGAATATGGATGATTAATAATCACCACAATAAGCAAATATGTGTTACATACTTTGAATTATCATTTATGTTTTGTTGAGATATTTTTTTGTGTTAATTTATATTTTTCTATTATAACATATGAACAGAACATATGTAAATTTAAAACAGATCTTTCTAATATGTAACTTTATTGTTGTACAATGTACATAGTCATTGACTGTTACTTTGTATTGGAGATTTACAAAATGCCCCTATAAGCTATACAGTATCCCTGAGAGACAAACATCAGTCGCAAGGCCTACATACGTAACACAACATACTTACTTGGTAGCATTCTGAACCTCATGTATAAATGTCTCATTCCACACAGGGTCAAATGTCTTGGGCTTGGTGTTGGACCGGTCTAGATGGTGCTCGTCGGCGTCGATCGACACGTACGGGTCTATGGGCTGGTTGTCTGCAAGGATAACGCGTATTTACAAATAATACCAACACCCATTTTCGTAAACATGGGATGCTGTTTCTGTGCGCGATTATTGTTTAAGCGCTGAACCGATACAATATTTTCGGTTTGATTATACGTACAGCAGGGTTCGTTTTAGTGTCTAATGTGCGTTCGGGACTCACCTGGTTTCCCGAAGGTCATGTTGTGCCGTTTCTGAAAGTCGGTCGGCCTGAGGCCCGTCGCCTCGCACACCTTGACGCGCACCGTCCCGCTGAACATGGCGCCTCCGGCCAACGAGCCCTAACACCGAGACCGCGCCGCCACACTATCACTTGCACTTTTAAATACAAATAAAATCATTGAAGATGCTTCATAATTGAAAGGGAAATAGAGACTTGACAGCGACGAGATCGGCCATGGATGGATTTATTTCCTCTATGGTCGCCAGAATTCCTATTGGATGGATTACTAAAAAAATATAGAGTTTTGTTTTTGGTAAAGTTCAGGAATTTAATTGTACCTACATAATCTTTTCAAGGTTTCCAAAAATCTATAAATCATTCATCATCTATAGTATTCCACATTAATAATTATCAAAAATCAAGAGTGACGTCTTTTCCTATGCTTTATCCTTGTATCCTGAATATAAGTTATGTGGCGGCTTAATTCGATGTAATTATTTAAACAGTTCGGAAAATATCACGAAAACGAAAACATCGATGTGATATTGTCAAATGTCAATTGTCATTGTCAGTTCAAAAATTCATTGTCTTCATTGTTCATTGCAATTGGAAATTGAAAACAATGCAATTTTCTTTAATTTTAAATAAATAAAATGGGATTTCTGACTATCTTAAAAAAACTACGACAAAAAGAAAAAGAAATGCGTATACTTATGTTGTATCCTTTTTATGAAATCTTTCTACAAACTGCTTCGGTGTGACTCTCCCATTTCCCAACTTAACTTATATTTTTTTGTTTTAAATTGTTAAGCTTATCTTATCGACAAGCATGGTTTTCTTAACTCAATGAACACAGAGGACTCGATAATGCCGGTAAAACGACAATTTTAAAGCGATTTAATGGGGAGCCAATAGACACGATCTCTCCTACTTTAGGTTTCAATATAAAGACGCTCGAGCATCGAGGATACAAGCTCAATATCTGGGACGTCGGCGGACAAAAATCCCTGAGGTATGTACGAGTTATAAAATAAATTTATGCCAGTTCATCAGAAAAGTCATCTTTGCGATCTAGTACCTAACCTAGGTACACCATCTGTTAATAAATGATAAATTTTTAGTACTACATAAAGGCTAATCGAACTGCGTGTACCTGTTATTAAAAGCCAATTGTAAATTGGATACTTATACTATAGTTCACATACTCATTAAATTTATGAGTTCATCATTTATTTGTATTTTTTTGGTGCTTTCATTCACTGTACATACTGTCAGATATCAGGATATAAGGAGATATATTTGTACTCCATGACCATACATTAAACTAGTTTATATACATATATCAAAAAAGTTGTTGGGTAAATTTTGATGACTTCAGGTCATACTGGAAGAACTACTTTGAGAGCACAGATGGAGTGGTGTGGGTGGTGGACAGTGCGGACGCCAGGCGGCTGGCGGACTGCGCCAAGGAGCTGCACACCCTGCTGAGGGAGGAGCGACTGGCGGGCGCTACACTGCTGGTGCTGGCTAACAAGTCTGACCTTCCCGGCGCTCTGACGCTGCAGGAAATTAGAGAGGTGTGTTGACAGCTGGACCTTCATCATTAATAGTAGTATATTTGATTCAATGTTCTTTGGGGAAATATTACTGCCATGGGAGAAGCTCTACTGTCACAGTTATTCTAGTCAGTGTGGACATAGCATATTTTGAATTCTTAACCAATTTTGGCCCATGTAGATTGGCATAAAATTAATAGATCTCAATCATCACAATACAATGAATAACACTGCATAATAGTGATATCTCAAACCTCCATCAAAAATTTTAGACAATTGCATTTTCCATCTCAGGTCTAAAAAGTATATATCATATTGTGGTTTGATCTCACTAATCAATGAATGCATCAGTAAATGGTAAGTGTTATCACTATTTTGAGTGGGTTATTTCTGCAGCAACAACCCTGGGTTACAGTGGGAAGGATATGGTTGACAGTAATCATAGTATGTATCCAAGTGTTAACATGTGAGGGTTTTCTACATAACCTCAAGTAGGCTATTTTTCTAAAGTTCCTCAGTTTACTTTTACTATAAAAAAATTGAAATATTGCAGCAGCTATCCTACTGCCATGTTGTACAGTAGTGTTTTCTTATTTGTCTCAATTTCCCAAATGTCACCATGTTGATGTTTAGTCCATATACATTGTTGTCATTCCAGGCGTTAGACCTGGACAGCATCAAAACCCACCACTGGCGCATAATGCGGTGCTCGGCTGTGACTGGGGAGAACCTTCTAGAAGGCATGGACTGGATGCTCGACGACATTGCCAACAGGATATTCACCCTCGACTAGACTATACCGGGACCAATGTACATGCATTCCATATAATATGTATAATATATGTAGTATACATACTCAGGAAATGATCTTAAATCTATATTCTAAGTGGAATGCACTGGAAAATTTTGGTTAATGTTGGTTATAAAACTCATTACTTATTGTGATTAATTTATTACTTGTCATATATGCCTGCTATGTTTTATGAAAGTTTCATGTTTTGTTTGTTGTTCCAAACTTGTAAACAGCCAGAAATATTCAATTTGTTTTTGTGCTCTGTAGTTCTTTTATAGCCCCAATTAAATATAAGATTGAAGAAAATATAAAGCTCAAATTGGTTCATTGGCAGTAATTAAATTAAAAATAGTTTCTTTTTCTATTTTCTTTAAAAATCTTTTCTCTTGATCTTTTAAAAATACTGCATATTTTGTCTAAATAAAGTTGAAATTGGTTTAAATATTATTTATTTAAAAAAAATATTCATGGATATGCCAAATTATTTATACACAAAACTTTCTGTGTATGTTAGCTGAGATCTCCATAGAATGTGTTAGCTACTATTCATAAGACTAAATAATAATGTAAAATATATAAAATATTGAATTGAATTTTGCCTAGATTAACTTAAAATTTATTATATTTTTTTTACATCATTATTAGCATAGTAAATAACTACTACACTAGAGGTTCAGTGTCCATTATCGTATGTTCGTATGCAAGAAAGGCGATGTGGACTTCATATTACGTCAACCAGTATTTTAATTTCATTCTAAGCTTATTATTACCTGTAATTTTATAAAAAATAAAATTTCTTAATAACACCAAACAAGCAGTTTCATTCACCTTTTATTGATTGGACAAACCACTTATAGTAACTAAGGATAGCCGTACACATAACAACTTACTTTAGTTGCCATTTGCACAAGTATATTGTAAGAAATATTGGAAGATAAAGTGCAAAGGACAATGGTCTGGTGTTTGTTGATAGAATTCATAAGCGTCTACTAATGTAAACTATTACAGTTTGTAGAAAATAATTTATTTAATTTTATGAAACAGAGCAAAAGGTCTAATTAAGCCCAAAAACTAAAATATATTCACATCAATTACATTTAAATAATTGAGTATGGCAACCATACTATTTATACGAATATTGCATATATCGGACAACTAAGGACGCGCACGATACCGAAAAGCCAGTATCGAATCGAATAAAATATCGTCACTGAACTACACGTATTCAATGACATCAGTTTAATTTCAGTAGAACAAACATATAAACTAATATTAATGACGAATTAATATAATTATTTTGAAATATATATAAAATATTTTGATTTTCAAACAAGAAATAGTAATTAATTTAAATGCAATAGGTACACCTATTTAATTTAAATTACTTATTTCTAATCATGACAAAATACTGCTAAAGTTCACTCTTATTTGGCGGCATTTTACATTTAAGTAATAAAATAACCAAAATGTAATAGTCAAACATGTTAATAACAATTATTAACAACAGTAAGCCATATGATATATTTTAATAATCAAAGGAAAGGAACAAGTGTTTACAAACGTATTTATTGTTTAAGTATGTTCGACATGATTTTAAATAAAAGTAAAAATAGTAAGTAATTTCCTGAAGATTACTTATTGATTACAAAAATAACAGTATCGAAAGGAGATCGATAATCATTAATCGATACTATAAAGTATCGATACTTTTACGTGTACCTATGACAAGTCATGCACTATCAATTCAACTGTGAACTGTAAGTCAGTTGTCACATCGCGTCGTAATTTCGTTGTTTGCGTACTTAAGCGTCTTGTAAATCTTGTTGCATTTTTCCGATACTTATCAAATGATTTTCTGTACCTACATTCTTTTTTAACGACCGCTTATGTTTATGGACACCGATTCTCCCGCTAAACTACTGACTTAAAACACTATTGTATTAAATTCCACGTTGATTTTTAGATTTAATTATATTAATTTTTATAAAGTATGTATATTATCCATGTCTAAGAGAAAAATGGGGATCAAACCTACTTTTTATGTTCTTCGATCGAACCAAAATACCCGGCTTCATAATCGTGGAATAATTAAGACTTCAATTTAAAAAGTAGGTCTCTATTCGTTGTTGACAAAACATAACCTCTAAAACTTCAAACATAAATATCTCGAATTCCAGACTTCACATAATATTAAACCATAAGAATAAATTGTTAAGAAAATAATTATCTATCATTTTATATTTTTTTCATTCGTAGACGCTTAAAAAAAATGTCAGCAAAAATTTGTTTGGAAATAGACCATTGTCCTTTGTGTTTGTCTTCAAGTACTAGCCTGAATCCCGAAATTGTCTGTGTAGAAACCTAACATGACATTTTTTCATTATACTAGTATAAACCTATTAGAATATCTATCTATTGCTGAAAACTGCATTAAAAGTTGCATAGTTTAAAATATCTAAGCATACAAACAAGTGACTTTCTTTTATAGGTACTATGTGAAGATTACACAAGCAAATTGTTACATGTATGGCTAAATAATATATAATATTACATTTTAATTATTATAAAGAGTCAATTTTACAATTTTTTTTATTAACTTGTTTGTCATTCCTCACGATTAAGAATAGATTGTATTCGGCGGAGCTACAAACTGACTCATGTTGCCGTTTGATCAATTTAAATATACAATTGTATCTTCTAAATTGATCTAGAAGTAGAGAACAGGTAACTATTGTAAATATAAAGATCTTATACCATGACTCTAACAAGGTTTCTAACAAAAAACCATGACTGATGCGTCAGTGTGACATCAGCTTATATTTGTCTGACGTGTCGTGTCGTGACGCCTCCGAACAGAATCGGTATCATACATTTGTGGCACATCAGAAGCGATTGTGACATGTCAAAACACATTAGTGTAAACATTGCCATACGGCATCAACCCATATTCGGCTCACTGCTGAGCTCGAGTCTCCTCTCAGAATGAGAGGGGTTAGGCCAGTAGTCCACCACGCTGGCCCAATGCGGATTGGCAGACTTCACACACGCAGAGAGTTAAGATAATTCTCTGGTATGCAGGTTTCCTCACGATGTTTTCCTTCACCGATTGAGACACGTGATATTTAATTTCATACAAAATGTATAATACCAATTCTGTTCTCATGCGTCACAACACGACACAATAAGCCTTTATACTTCTGATCTTATGTTGCAACAACACTAGCAAACCCCCCTTGGTTTCATCCACATAGATCCTGATTCCATGGTACAAAATATAACATGTTATGTAGCTTCTCACTAGTGAAATATTTTTTAAAATTAGTCCAATATTCACTACAAACAAAAAATTGTTAATGTACTGTCAAAATATTAGGAAATCCCAAATAGATCTAGCTTTTTGTTTTGAAATGTACATAGCTCAAAGAACCAATGAACGTCACAGTCCCTATATGATGGTTGGTGCACTAGCAGACACTGTTAGTCGACACAATGAAGATAATCCAACACTGGCGTTGGCTTGGGGTCTATGAATGCTCCTGCATAAAACCAGTACGGACAGGCATCGGTTGAAATATTTAGCTACACCTTTACAACACATTAGGTCTCTTTTGTATCGTCTTCAGTGTCTTGAGTGCTAGCAACACTGGGTTCAGTCGCAGCGATGTCCTGAGCGGCACTAGGCTCAGCAACAGAGTCGCGAGTGTCACTAGATTCAGTAGCAGCAGTGTCGCGAGTGTCACCAGTGTCGTTTGTATGGACCTGTTCATTCTTTACATCATCAGTTTCCATTGACACATTCTGCTCAACACTTGTATCCATTTTACTTTGATCCGATTCTGAAAACAAATGAATCAGGTAAATCAAGGATAATGGTCAGTTCATTTAAAGGTGGTGGTAACTGCTGAACCAACTAAATATATATCTACAATATTTTTTATAAGTGCTTCAATTCTTTCTTCTATGAGTATGTAATAGAGACACAGTCTGCCATCTGCTTTCTCCTCTTCCCTCTTTCTTTGTCTTACTCCGTACCCCTGTACTGCGCGGCAGGGGGTGCAGTGAAGTTGGTGGTGATGGAAACTCGTACCTATGATTGATGATTTGTTCATACTGATCAAACATTATACTTCAAATACCTTTCTCCTCTTTGATAGCTTCGACACCCTCTGGCCTCTCCTCCCCGTCACTGTCCTCTCTCTCCTTCTCATCCACGTCCATCGCGAACTTGTCTCTCTTGCTGGTGCGCTCGTCGTCGGCGGCCGCTGCCCCTGCCCCCCCGCCCTCATGGAAGGCATCCTGCGCGTTCTCTTTGGCAGCGAAGCCGCGAGGCCGGAGACACTTCTGTTCTATTCTGCGCAACTCTTCTTGCAGTTCTTGGCGTTTGCGCGATAAATATTCTAGAATGTAAAAGTAAATAAGAGAATTATTATAATTTACTAGCTGACGCTGCGCGGTTTCACCCGCGTGGTTCCCGTTCCCGTAGAATTATGGGGATAATATATAGCCTATAGCCTTCCTCGATAAATGGGCTATCTCACACTGAAAGAATTATTCAAATCGGATTAGTAGTTCCTGAGATTAGCGCGTTCAATCAAACAAACAAACTCTTCAGCTTTATAATATTTGTATAGATTAAGTAACATTATAAATGCAAAAGTAAAAACAACTAAACCAATTGTGATGGATTTTAGTACAGAGAAAAATTTGACCTTGCAGAAGAAAATTTACTATTAATAATAATAATAATAATTTAAATTTACTATTATCAGAATATAATTACAAAAAACAAGAGAGACACACAATTTCTCACAGACAGATTCGCAGACATTAGCTGATGTCAGCAAATCTTTTATATAATAATTTATTTTATTTCAGAATTACAAATCCATATATTGTTAGTATATTAGTAGGTGACATTTTCATCTTACTTATTAAATTAAATTAGTACAGTTAGTAACATTGGAATTTTTTTTTTTTTTGATAATATTTTAAAACAACAATCAAGTACGCCCTATAGCTACTTCCACACAATGGCCTAGAATTGGACAGTCGGGCCTAGCAGACAATACCCTTAGGATGCCATTGGTGCTAGCACGTAATCTCTGTAGGAGAGACACCGCTTTTTTACGCCTTATTGCAAAAAAGTCATTTGTATGCGCGTCTGCGAACATTTTTGAGGCGCTGCAGCACCATGGCAGCCTCAACAGCATCCTAAAGGCATTGTTATACTGAACACGCAAGGCGTTATAGGCCCGGCGCGTATATGTCACCCACAGGCCACCGGTATAAAAAGACTGACAGAACGCTTTAAATAACGTAATTTTTACGTCTGCAGTGCTCCGGGAGAACCTGCGGGCAAGCATATTTCCCCTCACCGCTAACGACCTGCGTTCACGCTCAATGTCATCATCATCTCCAAGATCGCTCGTGACAATATGACCAAGATATTTAAATTTATCTACGACCTTCAGAGGTACACCTCCAAGACATACTGGTGGCACATGACGTATCCGTTGTTTCGGTGCCTTAAATACCAACACTTCACTCTTTTTTGAGTTATATTTTAGGCCATGCTCCTCCACGTATGTCTCGCAGATGGAAATCATCCTTCTAAGTCCAGTAATCGAAGGACTGAGCAGCACCATGTCGTCAGCATAGCTAATGTTGTTGGCACATATGTCATCAATATGGCAGCCGACACGAGCGCTGCCCAATCTCTCAATTAATTCATTAACATAAAGGTTAAATAAAAGCGGAGAACTTAAACCGCCCTGCCTTACACCGCAATCCAGCCCGTATATATAAATTATTATAGAATGTCAAGGCCTATTATGCTTAAGAACAAATAGGTATAACAGACAATACTAGAAGCCATAACTTACTTTCGTGATATTTTTTACTCTCATCCAACTTTTCCTGAGCTTTTTCAGACATCTTTTTAGGCAGCCAGTAGACACTAGGCTTGGCCTTGCACAGTATGAAGTTGCCCAGACAGCCGTGTGCCGCCTCCCAGCGCTCGAACTCCTGCAGGCGCGCCATCTTCGCCTCCAGAGCCTTGATAGTTGCCTTCTTGTGTTCCCGCTCTGCAAATAAAGTTTTTCTTTCCTTCAGTTCTCTTTCCTTTTCTTGTCTCGCCTGCTCTTCTATCTTTCTTTCCACTTGAGCCTTCTTGTCCTCCTGCAAATGATGAATCCATACTTTTATAAACATCAATACATTTAGCAAACATTATTTGTAGTTGTAACTGATTATTAAACTTCAAATATTTCTGTTGAATATTCTTCTAATTGCCTGATAACTAATTATTATGCATTTTTGTTAATTATAAATCCATTAACTAAATATATAAAGTGATAAGCAGGTATTAATTATACATATAGGCATATTCCAGTGTACTTTTTTTAGTTATAGAAAAAGTGCAGAATGTTATATCCTGCGCCTATCAATAAGAGATATGTTTGACTTCACACCAACAGTTTCTATAAGTGTACAAAAAGGGATCGTTTTAAAGTTCTTTAAGTACACCGTCAACTTTAAAACAATGAACACAGCTTCACGATGGCTGTAGACGGCAGTGCCCAATAACACATTTTGTTTTTCAGTCACCAAATTTATTCTCATTTCAAGCGTGCATAAAAGTTTTACTTTAAACAAATTATGCAACAACTTTCTGAGGTTTTAGTTATGACTCTCGCCGATGCTGTGAGTGAGAGTGCACTCACCTTAGTCTGCAGTACAATCTCCTCCTGCTTGAACTTCTGCAGCGTGCCGAGCAGTGATCCAAAGATACGCCTATTCCTTGTGCGCGCCTGCTCGTCATCGCCCTGCGCGCGCAGCACGGAAGCGCGCGACGGCAGCTCGCGGCACACAGCCGACGGCACGCGCGCGCGCTTCGGCACCCCCTCGTCTTCACCATCACTGTCGTGCGCACGCCCTGATAATCTGTACCATATCATCATTAATAAGAAGCTTTAATAGCTCAATGGTATAGGAGCCGCCTCTCATCACCAAGGGTGTGGTTAAATCCCCATCCCCTGGTCTATTGTCGTAACCACGCCTAAAGCAGTTTTTTCTGACTTGTTGAAGTGGAATAGGAATGTTTAAAATATATGGCAAATATTTTTTATTAACGCCGCACTGCAGGGCCAGGCCACGCTCCTTAAACGACAGATGATATGGAGCTTAGACCCACCATACACCACCATCCATTGTGGCTGGTAGGTTCATACAACAACCTGCAACATTGACAATACATCAATTATTGATTTATTCATCATGTTAGCAATGTCCACATAAAAAAACATACATTGGATTAAAATAATTTTGTTGCAGTGCAAAACAGACCTAAACTGTCTTGACTTTTATTAGAACTTTCAAAGGGAAACAATTCTGATGATGTCTTATCGGATGCCAACAAATAGGGGAACAGATCAAAGGCCACTTGCAAGCAGTCTATCCTTCAATAGCAGAAGGTCCCTGGTCTATCCTCCATTGTACTCAAGGCTACAACCACTCTACTTGAAGATGAACATACTAATTATACAGTGGCGAATTGTTATCTAAAAAACAAATTTATCCAGATCTATTCATACTATCTAGTTATTAATGGTGTTTACAATAAACCATAGAATAAGTAAATAAAACTCGCCTGCTAAACACAGTTTTGGTTTCGTGTTTCCGTTTGGGTTGCTCATCATTTCTGTAGTTGTGGCCGGCGTCTGGGTAGGAGTTCCGCCCGCCGACCCGCGAGCCGCCTCGCGTGTAGTCCGTCGACGCGTTAAATCTGCAATCACACTTGTATTCAACGAAATGTGCCACAAAACCATCTCATAATCGTACTTGTTATCACTAACCTATCCGTGAATCTTCCGGATGTTTGAACGATTTTCTTTATATTTTCATCTATTTTGAACAAACTACTTTTTTCGCTCTCTAGTTGAGCTCGCAAAGAACTAAATGATAAAGCCACTTCGGTTCCCATTTTAGTAGATTTTCATTTAATTTCTAAATAAATATTTCACTCGTAAATTCCAAACTTCTAAATCTTTTTTTTTTATTTTTTTATTTACGGCCCTAGATATTAAAGATTTAAGGCATTTCGAAACACGGAACACCTTTTTCCACAGATTAAGTTACCACACAGAACATGAGTGATGAGATTTACATATATACATTTGACTACTCATCAATAGATGGCGTTACCAACAATAAAATTGTGTTTGTAGGCTATAAAACACTAGCCGCAGCGCGGTTTCACCCGCGTAGTTCCGGTTCCCGGGGGAATACGGAGATAAAATGTAACTGCTACCAACGACTGCGACGCCGTCGCCTGCCGCCGAGACGTCGCTGACTGCAGTCGACTGGTAGATTTGCCGCTTGTGTAAATGAACCCTAACCACAGAAAACATTTATGTACAAGTCCGTCTTAGCACATACTTACTTGTTTACTATGTATTCTTAATTCTATGTTATTGTTATTCTTTTGTGCAATAAAGTATATTACATAAATAATAAGTAAATTAATTTGCAGTGTGGTAGGTAGTGTTAAGCTCCATAACCCTTCTCATAAAGAGGGAAATCTGCCCTGATAATGATCACTTAAGTCTGTGTATGACTTAAGTCTAAAATGTAAGTTTAGGTAATATTGTGTGTTGAGCCGGCCACGGGTGAAGTGTTGGGCTCAGTGTCTTACGTCCGCCCACTCGCTGCGACGGCGCCTGCTGACGAAGATGTATAGCTGAGCAGTGGCGTGCTCAACATTTTCAACTAGGGTAAGCATTGTAATGTACAGCGCTCGGCAAACATCTTGAACAAAAAGTGGCGTAGTGGGGGAAAGTTCGCGCAGGTACACTTTATGACAATGGACAAGGCCGACTGATTCCCCAATAGCAGGCGCGCGCGCGCTCTGTATTCCCCCGCGTTCCCTTCGCCCCACCCAAGAGACCGACAAATCGACTTCTGCGCATGTTTATGGATTGTTCAAGATGTTGAATGTTGATGTGACAAAATGGAAAATGACTTCTCCATTCCTAATCAGTTTTCGGAGTAGGTATTGCTTTCGGCACCTATGAAGTGGACGCCGCTGCAGCAGCCTTCACCCGCCGCGCGGTGTGTCGACTGGACTCCGACATGCAATTGACAATTCTGTATAAAGATATCCTATGTACCTATGTACTTATTCATGAAAATTATTAAAAAATTCTAATTAGTAAAGAAAACTTTTGTACACCTTGGGTAGGTACCTATACAAAAGTTATTGTAGTTTCAAGAAGGATGTATTTTTTTTTTAAATATATTATAGCCTATAGCCTTCCTCGATAAATGGGCTTATCACTGAAAGTATTTTTCAAATCGGGCCAGTATTTCCTGAGATTAGCGCGTTCAATCAAACAAACAAACAAACTCTTCAGCTTTATAATATTAGTATAGATGCGACAGCCGCACACATCGTTCAATACAACAAAACAATCACAGACGAGGTAAAATGCGCGGAGGTACTCATAAGTGCTGTTATCTCCGCCCATAGCAAATATTCGGCCGCACTCGACGCGATGAGCGAATCTAATGCCTTGATCACACGTACCGAGCAAACGGGCGAGACAGTGCCCTCGGCCGAGTCCTCGGTACGTAACGAGCACTCGGCCGAACAAAGCGCCGAGACAGTAGCTCGGCTCCTGTTCTATCTACTAGGCCGAGTGTCCACCCTCCCGCGTCCCCGCACTGTCTCGCTCGCTCACTCGCCAGGTCTGAACATACATTGTCTCGCCACTCGGCCGACGGCCACATGATTATCGTCACGTCGCCGCATAATATAATAACTATAGATAATTTTCGTTTAAAACAATTCCAAATAAAATAAAATACACCATGTCTGTTAGTAACAAATGGGATGTCGAAACTACTACATATTAAATTTATACAGTTATACTATATAAATATACTACTACATATACTAAAACCGACGTTGCTTTTTACTCTCTACTACTCGGTACGTGCGATCAAGGCTGCAAGGCATAGTGCTATATTGCGCTGAGTGTGGCCGAGGCATTAGAAGCAGTGGTGTGGCGGCACAGAGTGTACAGTGAGCAGTGAGCACGTAGTCGGAGGCGGCTAAATCCGGTCGGTAGCCAAGCATTCAAGCGCGCTATGAAAAATAGCTCCGTCCCGCTGCCACTGTCGCGCGCACAACGTGTTACTTTGCTTTATTGGATGTATGGTTGTTCCGCCCTTCGTCACAGAGCTCGACTGGGGAAGCACTACTGCTACACTCATTCTTAGCACTTAGCAATATTCATAGCGTGGGTGCCGAGTGGGTCGTGCCCGGGCTACCGATTTAAAATTCTATGATGGACGCCAAAATACAAAATATACAAAGAAAAATCAATATAATCAGTAGACTCGTTGCAGAAGCCAGTTTCCACAAACATTGTCAACGAAATTTTTTTATTGAGTGTCGACTCTCCTCAGAGGCATAACAGGGGCTAGGCACACCCTAGGAAATAATCCTAGATACGCGAATGGCAATATTGCTGTGTTATAGGGTCTAAAGTTTTACCGATTAATACCTCACTTTAGCCACTTCATTTGCCTGTTATTAAACATCTCTGGAATGTTTTTATTATTTTTAGAGCCAGCACGGAAACGTACCTTTTACCATTTTCTCTTTTCCCATTTGTTACGAGTTCCTCGAGTAGATACGGTAGTGTTGAGATTCATCCTACTTACTAATTATTATAAACGCGAAAGTTTGTAGGTATGGATGTTTGTTACTCTTTAACGTCGCAAATACATACTGAACCGATTTGACTAAAATTTAAAACGAAGATAGACAATATACTATCTACCCTGAGAAAATCCAGTTACCTATTCAGAACACTTAGCAAAGCAGACACTATTAATATTGTAGCCGACACTATTTTGTTTAAAAGCTCCCAAATAACACGGTGTTGCTTCTAAACGGCACAGTAAGCTGCACTTACTACGGAGTAGGTAATCTGTCTATATCTATAAAAGTGAAAGGTCAAATCACGAAATATCGAAATCCGATGTTTTGAAGGGGTTCGCGAGTTAGGAAGACAATTACGTTAGTAGCTCAAGCAGCTTATTTTTCTCAGTGTACCTACCGCATTACTGTTTACGTGCACGCCTGTACCCCTTGACGGGACAGTTTGTACTCCATCACGTCCCCCTTCCCCCCCTCCGTCACGCCGTTTACCGTAATGGATGCGGCGGAGGTGGCGCTGCGCCGACGCTGCCTCACCAAATATAGACGCGGGCCGTTTTATAATTACTGACAAACGATTCTCATTAAATAACGATGTAGAACTCGTTGGTCCAATGGCTATACCTACTAATCCTGGGTTCGAGTCCTGGGTCGGTCTTAAAATTAAAAAAATATATATTAGTTTTTTTGGATTGTTCTTGGCGTTATTCCTACCTGGCGGAGAAGCCTTAATCCGTTGGTCACGGTTATCAGTGGTATTAGGTACATAATGTGAAAATGCACTGTCCAGGTAGGTACCTACTCTAGAGACTATATCTATACCACCCTATACCTACCTAAACAGGTAAAGTTTGTGAAGTTTTAGGAGGTATCTCTGGATGTACTGAACCAATTTTGAAAATTATTTCAGGCATAGATAGCCACGTTACTTGCAAGTGTCTTACTGTCTTATGATGTATTTTATCCCTCTATTCCCACGGGGACGGGAACTACGCGGATGAAACCGCTGGGCGTCCGCTAGTTATAATGCAAAGCAGAGAAGAGAAGATTAATTTAGTAATTATGCACAGTTTGCAGGTCGTGTGTTGTGACAGCACTAATGCTGATTCATGGCGCATCAGCAACTGACGACACGACCATGCGACACCATCCATCACCCGCGTCAAAGCCACGCCGACGACATTACGTGCTGCTGACGACATTCTGTGCGACTGTACATTGTATGCACGTACACATTCATTTATTTACTACCGGACACCTGCGACTTCGTTTACGTGAAATACAGTTTTTAACTAACATTTAGATATTTAAATCTTAATGTGAATCAACTCTACTTAAAATCATTGCTTTGATCCCCGGCTATTGATGCTGGGCTATTGTCGTGCCCACTCATAACAGTCCACCTAATCTCGCCGTCTAACTGGACAACTGGAGGTCATCTTCAGATATTGCTGATAGTGACCGGGGCGGATGGCTTAAAGTGCTTTCCGAAGCTCGGGAACTATGGACGGCTATACTTATATGAATTTCTCTCTTTAAACATAATTCGTAACCGATCAGGTTAACTAGTGGACTGGATCATATCAATGTGATGAAAAACATGACAATCTTATAAGAAGTTTCAGTTATTTCTCTATTTTGGTAGAACTATATAATATTATTTGTTAGTTCCGGAGCGAGCAGAGATATTGAGTGTAAAGCAAAGCGCGTGGAACTAAACGGCGTTTTGCCGCCCGCGCCCGGATTTATATTGTCGCGCTAAATTAAAATTAATTTACTTTATCTGTAACGGGGCTGCTGGGATTCAGTAGACTGGAAAAACAGATGAGTATAGGCTCGACAGATGAATCGACAGATAATTAGCTTCTACATAGATCTATCATCTCATCTAGAGCTAGACGTGGCTAGATACACGACAGTGAGTCAGACAAGTGCTGACAGATGGTAAGGTGTTTGTGATCTTGATTTGGCAAGTTTTATTATTTTAATCAACGATAAGTAAGCTCGGCAAATCAAATCAAATTGTATCTATCAATCATTAAAATCAATTTCCGGTGCGACAAAAAATTTAACGACATTTGATTTTGAATATTATCTTACTTTAACTAAGTATAAGTAGGTACGTATGTTCTTACTTATTCTGTAAAAGTTGTTTTTTTTATTCTCTACAATTTCTCTACAAGATGGAAGTGGGCTAACTTGTTAGGAGGATGAAAATCCACACCCCTTTCAATTTCTACATTTTATCATACCGGAACGCTAAATCGCTTGGCGGTTCGTCTTTGTCGGTAGGGTGGTAACTAGCCACGGCCGAAGCCTCCCACCAGCCAGACCTGGACCAATTAAGAAACTCTCAATCTCCTACCCGGGGATCCAGGACCTCCGTCATGTAAACCACCACCACGCATACCACTGCGCCACCGAGGCCGGGATTTGTCAGTTGCTGGCATTTGTAAGTACACAATCAGGTACTTTACTATTACCTACTTGCTGGCGTTATATCCTGCTATCAAAAAATATTATTTTAGCAGGAACCTACATCCTGCATGAAGTAGGTACAACAGATATTTTATTTTAGCAATATTCTAATTTCGAGTTTAAACAATAATAATTATTTATAAAAATATCCAGTGAGAAGATGAATATTTTTATACGAGGTTTAAAATTAGTTCCGTCCCCTCAAAGTTACTTAATTATAAAGCTGGCGTCACACTCGGCGCCGCGCCAGCGACGCGCGACGGTGCGTCTCGCGGCGTCGCGCGTTCCCAGAAATGCGCTTTCATCTCCACCGCCGTGACCGGTACGACGAACGCGGCTCTTCACTGTCATTTAGTAAATTAAATTAATTCTGTACCTACTTGCCTACTCTCTGCCATTAAAGAGCGATTTCGCGGTAAATTCGTTGATGTTTCATGAACGGGATGATTAAAATAATATGGTTATATAACAGAATAATTATTTATTTATCCACATATAAATGACTAAATAACAAAACTTGCTCATTAAAATATCTACTTTATGTGCACGTACTTTTTTCAATGTTGTTATATATTTTTTAATTCACTTTATTTTGGCATTTCAGGGAAATATATAAAGAGAAAAACCAAATATATACGAACGAGTGATGTAAGAAAATACTTCAGACTCATAATAAATAATACCAACAATGAACACGCCCTGTAAGCTTGTAGCTACTAAACTAAATAGTGTTCATGGTTTATGAGTAAGCTGCGATGCCTGCAAATGCGAATTACCCAACAATTTAAATTTTACACAGGGTTAATTATATAATTAAGTACTCGAGCTAGACGCGGCCGAAACTGTTGGCAAAAGCTCTAAAAATCTACGTTGATGAAGACTAATATTCAGTTATGTCATCAAATTGATTAGCAGATATTAATTGGCCAAGTATATTGGACACTCATATATATCAATTAGCGTTTGTCAGTGCGGCAGTGGCAGGTATCGAGGCGTGGTGTAATGGCGGCGCGGTGCGGCAGCGTGGCCGCGCGATGCGTTTCGCTGCGTCTCATTGCGGCGCGCGGTGCGGCGACAAGGCTTGTTGGCGCACCGAGCGTTCGCGCCCGCTTGCGTTTGTTAACCTAGTGTGGCAAGCGGCTTATGCTTTTTTGCACCTTATTTCGCTTCCCGATTGACTTAGTTGCGTAGATATCTAGCACCGATGAAATGAAATAAAGCCATGCATTTATTTTTGTTTATTGTCGTAAACACATTTAAACATTATGATGATTACATTGATACTTACCTAGGTATACTAAGTTTTTAATTGTATCCTGAAAGACAAGATCGGAAAGGCAACTTGGAACCACAGAAACTAGGTCTTGTCTGTGCATCATAAGCCTATTTTACCGACCCACTCCAGGAGCCAGCCTCCCTCTTTTACAAGAGGGGGTATGCAGCGCCGGCCCGAAGTAAATTTTAGAATGGAGCGAGATCCAATTATGGCGCTTCTCCTGTTTGCTCCAGGCTCCTAATAATAATTATATGTACCAATTGTGAGTCCAAAGTAAGTATGGAACGCGAAGATCTCGACCAAACTCTGCATTTCTTTTATTGTTCTTTACCATTTAGACACCCCCTAGGATTTCACGTCTGGACGCTTGCTCCGTTCGCCATAAGGACGGGCCGGCCCTGGGGGTATGGATGCTATGAAGCTTATACTCACCACCCTGCTGATGCCTGGACTAGGGTGGTAATGTTTGTTGTTTTCAGATGTCAGTGGGACCGGCGGCTTAACGTGCTCTCCAAAGCACGGAGGTGTAACACCATTGTCCATTGATTATCGTCATCCTGAAAAGTTGTACTGAATTTTTTTTCAAATAAATAAAAGCTTGGTATATCAAGGCCCGGCCGAAGGATTCCTTGTGATCCGAAGCCAAAGTAAGTACATGGACCAACGAAGCAGTTTAAAAGTCGCATTGTAGTATAATTTGGATAAAGAAAATATCGAGTTAGAGTTAATAAAGGGCAGTATCAAAGTACAAAGATGCCGCCTGCGACGGCGCCAGCACGTTTTTGTGTCGCTGCTACTCCGGCGGAGGGCAGCTCGCTAATCAGCCTCATGTGTGTGACACTGTATACCGCAGCGCCGCGCTAGTGTAGGGAGGTGCTGCTTATCGATATCGATAGATCTAATTAAGAGCCTCCATAGCTCAACGGTAAGAGCGGTTGGACTCATCACCGATAGACATCACCGGGCTGGTAGTTCGATCCCCGCCCCGTTGGTCTTATTGTCGTACCCCTAATACGTCAGTTGGAGGGGTATGGGAATATTGGTCATATTTAAAAGATATGGCAAAAAACGTATATTTTTATACTTAACACTATAAAGTAACTAAAGTGTGCATTTATAGAGAGTAATACTTGTAGAGATTAGATAACCTAACCTAACAAAATATGTACTTACGAATAAAAAATGACATTATTTTATAATATGATGCAAGAAATTTTAACATAGTCTAAGAAAACATTCAAAAAAAATAAATAAACCTATATGCCCAAACTAAAGAGAAGTCCTACCAAATACATTTATTGTGTAAAGTAATGTCAAAGCGAATGCATAATGCTTATCAAATCTGGTGGAGGTGGAGAGCCAACTAATCACGATCCTATATCCTTACCCAACAATCTTGAACTCTATCTCAGCGTACCTACAGTTCTGCGTGAATGTTCTCTACAAACTCTACACTTTATGACTTGTAACAATGTGTGGCTTCACCGTTTTGTTACTCAAGGGCCTTATCACCTAACTTAACTACAAGTCCACGATGCTGAACTTAGATGTGTTGCGTAATGAGTTACAAATAAAAGAAACGACATACATGCTTAGGATATACCAATAGGTACCTACTTTAGATGAAAGCGTCATGGTATTGCACTCTACTCGAGTAAGTATCGCTCCTGAGCTTAATCTTAGTTTATTAGCACATCAGTGTTATCGACAACACTAGATTGTCATCGATACCACGCGACAGCGCATCACTGGCAGGCGGCGCGTTTGACACGGAGCCGCCTGTCACTTTGTTTGATAGCCGGAGATGCGCCTCAGCTTCCAGCGCTGAGATGTTTTACATGACGGCTGAGAAGTATGTACAATGTACATAGTTACTTAATATAGTATAGAGTTAAATTGTGACTGAAATCTTTCGGGGAAATACCTACTATCGCCATGATTATACTTTTTCGCCAAGCAGCATCGCTGAGTTTCGGCAATCTAGCCGGTATATATATATCTTTTTTAGACTTGGTAGGTATAGGTACTAGGTATATTCTTCCCTTCTACCATCTTAATGCCATGTAACTTTGTCCGTGTCTGTCAGCCCCCTGAAAACCTCAACGCCCACAAGGGGGCGTTATCGCCCACTTTGAAAACCTATGAAGCATACCTACCTACCTTTACATATACTACTTCAAGCATTTGTTATTTAGCGGACGATGGAACGAGTTATGTTAGGAGTATCTCTGCGTGATCGAATCAGAAATGAGGAGATCCGCAGAAGAACCAACGAGTTGCGAAGCTGAAGTGGGCGGGGCACATAGTCCGAAGATCCGATGGACGTTGGGGTCCCAAAATGCTGGAATGGCGACCCCGCACAAGTAAGCGCAGTGTTGGTCGACCCTCGGTGGACTGACGACAGCAAGCGAGTCGCAGGGATTTGCTGGATGCAGGCGGCTCAGTATCGTGATGTTTAGAAGTCCCTACAAAAGGCCTATGTCCTGCAGTGGACCTCCATCAGCTGATGATGATAAATCAAAAGTAAAATCAAGCTCCTGTAGATTTCTGCGTATAAAAGATATAGGTATTTTAAAATAACTCCAATATTAATGAGCTAACTTACGTACAATCACAAAGAAATCCCGTAAACTCTTTCAGCTTCAGAAAAACAACGAAGCTAAGTATAAATGAGCCAATTATCGCTTCGAATAACTCGAATTTCTTAATTAAGTCTACTAATTAAATCTCAGATACCATCGCTTGCTTCCGTTGTCTCCAGCCCTTTGTCCTAAACACAATCTAATTTACACCTATGAACAATTAATATAGAGTTGACTATTGATTGCAGGATGAAACTAATTTCCCGGACAGTATTTTTGAATCGATGGAAAACGTGTCTCTAACTATCTTTGTTAGAAAAATGAATTCTATTTCTGGAGTCGTAAGAATCAATTTACTACAAAAACGACTGTATTGAATCACTCACTGTTCCTCAATTACGTGATAGTGTAAAAGGGAACTTAATTCAAATATAAATAGGGTTGTAAATTGGTTGCGACAGGATGAGAGGAGGCGAGCACAGGGCGGGCGATGGAGCGTGACGCCCGCCGTAGAGATCTGAAGCAGCGGATATTTATAAGGCGGACAACGATCTAAGGATGCGGCAAACTCCTTTTATAGCATTATGGTTATTTAAGGACCATTTGGATGGTATAACCGAGAAGTGCAGGGTTCGATTCCCATCTAGTGTCACTTCAGGGTTTTCATTAACAATATCAGTCCATTTAAATGGCCTACCGAATGCACTGAGTCACTCACTTCATGACATGGAATTTGAGCTAATACTGACCCATCACGCTGCTACAAAGCGATTTGGGGGAGTTGTGAGTAATAATATTTGACTGTCACTAATTGTTTATTGTAATGATACGGAGAGAAGACATGCACCTCCAACTTTTCAGCTACCTATGTGCATTTTAAGACATTAAATATCACGATCATTAAATATCAAACATCGCTTCGTGAGGAAACGCATACTTGAGAATTTTCTTAATTCTCTTCGTGTGTGAAATCTGCCAATCCTAAGGGTAAGGCCTAACCCCTCTCATTCTGAGGAGACTCGTTCTCAACAGTGAGCCGAATATGGATTGTTGATGATGAATGATAGAGACCGACAGCTTAATGTAGGTACCTACTCCCCGAGGCATTATTGGCTTCCAACACTAAGTACCTACTAAGTTCCCAACGCCGAAGTAAGAATTTTTACTGAAAAAACTGAAAAAATGTTAATGGAAAGCTTATTATTTCATTACACAAGACTCGAATTCCAATCCCCGTGATCCGTAAATACATAGAGACTGATCACTGATATAACCAAACGATCATATGGCTAGGCGTAGTTTACAGAAATGCGATAGCATCAGAAATTAATAAATGTATAGGTATAAAAGTCAGCTGTACCTAAGTAGGTACAATCATATCTCGCAACTCTTGGAAGCCGCAACTGATGGCGTGCTCGATAACGTCTAGAGATGATGGATTTGAGTATTCAACTAATGTGTAGCGATATAGCTCTTAGGAAACGTTTCGATCTTTTGAGACTAATAAGTCATATCTACCTACTTACTATTCTGTGCCAGATTTAGGTATACCTACTTGTACTAAGGGCACCTAAGGGCGACCTTGTATTCGGGGTATATATATATATTCAAAATAACTATTTGACACAGGAATTTGAAGTCTATAATTCTATAATTTTAAATCAAAGGACAAAAGTGTTAACGTATCTAAAATATTGTACCTACCTATAGGGTAAGTCCAGGATAGATGCCCCACTTTTCGAAAATGCTAAATAACTCGGAATTTTATAATCTTAGAGCATTGCGTTCTTTGGGAGATATTAAATATATTTCTTAATGTTTTATATTATCTGAATCGTTCTGATATAGATTGTGTAGATTTTGTGTAAATTGTAATTTTTTGGACCTCTAAAAAATGGGATAGACGCCTACTGTGGCGGATAGATGACTTATCATGAAAAAACTTGTGAGGATAGGTGCCCTTAGTGGGGATTGGCGACTTAGTTTAAACATTGTACTTGGTTTGTTCTGAAATCAAACAACTATATTATTATAATCAGTCTTTATGGTGTTTTATATAACTTTCATTTTCATTTCTTGGCCATCTTGGTTAAAGTTATGCTTTAGCTGTAGCTTTTTAACAAACTGGTATGCTAACTGACGTATTGCTGTTCGGTCCGGCGGAAATCCAGCTTCTCCTAATTGGAATGTAAGAGCCACGAGTCTTATATTATAACGAATATATTTTTAGTAATAATTATGCCAGATAGTAACTACAATGATATGATGCAATACAATACAAAGTAAAAGTAAATCAAATTTACAACCACAATACATATACAGTTATTTTGATAATTAGATTTGCTATTAATGGCAAATCTTCGTCTTAATATTTTAGATGGTATTTCTTATATTCTAAAAATCTGATTTACGCCTTTCTCTTCCTTTTTCATGTCTTCAAATGCTGTTAGCATACTGTCTTCGTTCTAGGTTACAGTACGAAGGACAACACCCTGTTTTCTTTTATATTTACGAGGCATTTTGCTCTCCTGCAACAATACAACACCTATAATAAACAGTTGGGGATAGTTGCCCTTAGGGGCATCTATCCTAATAAAAAACGGGGCAACTATACTTTTTGTAGGGGATAGATGCCTTTATCGATAAAAACAAAAGATGAGTTTCAATTACTATAAAATCTATCAGTTTACATAGGTTAATCTTCAATGCAAGCAGACAAATAGAAAAAAATAGACATTATAAGCGAGAGAAAAAATACACTGTTGAAAGAACTTACGAATCTTAATTTGGCGCCTTTTGTCGTCTCACCGCGGAAGATTTTTACTCACACAGACGAAGCGCATGCACTCCGGTCAAAATCCTTCCGACACTAAGGTTTGCGGGGGGAGGACTCGTTACTTACAGTAAAATTTAACTCCTACAGTGCTCCTAACATAGTGAAATAAAAATCAAGTCATCTATCCCACTGGGGCATCTATCCTGGAATTACCCTACTTACTATATTTATATGTTATTAACATTGACCTCTTATAATAAAAGGACGCACAAACATGTAGAAAAAAAAATTATACCTAAAGGCCTTTAAATATAGTCCAATATTCAATAAAATGTCAAATTCAGAGAAAGTTCAACCATAAGGATTTAAGTTTGAATTTGCAAATGCGACTACTTGAATTGAGTGCCAAGAATTTGTGTTTGGCACTCATTGAATGGGGACGTTTTTTGGTCGCTGATTGTGTTTAATAGGAGATCGATGACCTATACCTACTATATTTAAGTACCATGTGATATTAACTTATTATATTATAATTTATAGATGGTATGTGTGCTATTGTGTAAAATTGGTGTAAGCATATAATTGTTTTATACATCAATCAGCATCTTCGTGATAAATAAAGTGAGTTCGAATTGTATGGTTTGCTGGTGTTTTTATTGAGTGGTAGGTAAGAATATCACTGTACACATATAAGTACGGCTGAGAATGTTTATTACCCGCGCTCGGCGCAGTGTCAGCTATATCGGTGGCTGACCAGAGGAGCGTCACTTGCCACGCCCCGCCGCGCGCGCACACAAACCGAGCAGCCCGACGCGCGCTATAGATAGGCTCGCTTTACTCTCTTGTTGTTCCTAATAGCCTCATTTACTTGGAGGAGAAGCAAAGAGTGCTCATGCCAGTGACTTGAATGACAGATATGTTCGGTTCCCAGTTCAAAACTTTATATTTTCTAAATTCGGTCTTGGCTAGTTATTATACCGTCAAATCGACGGTATAATAACCAACTGTTTGTACCGTTTGGTACAAAGCCGTCTTTCCAGCGAATTAGGGATACAACAAATAAATCGTAGATAAGGTAAGGTAAGTTATACCTATCTACCAACTCATTCCAATAAATAGCTTGACATCAACAAGACTGCTCGTTCGCTAACTTGTTTTTCATGAGTCTGGATTGGGCTGTGAAATATTGGACTTTTCATTCTTCCGAGAAATTCTGCGCAAAGATCCTCTCCCTCCTCAAAGTTTTGGGAAGTTGCCGGAGTGTACCTACACTCCTTTGTCTCGGAGAGCGCTTTAAATGGTCGGTCCCAGACTTTGCTATTAACATTTTATTCTGGTCGTTAAAAACTTGAACTTCATCACTCCTAACTCTAAACAAAAAAATGTCTACTAGTATACTACTCAGGTATTTTTAAATTAACTTATCGTTCTAAATGAAATCAGCTTCCAAACAATAAAAAACGCATCGGTCCATTCATAGAGATTAGAAGCTTCGATGCCACATACCGACACGTTGAATATCATATACCTAATATTTAAATGAGGGGTGTTTGAAGTATATACTTAGAGCACCCCTCTTCTTTTACAACGGGGCTCAAAAATATTATAAAAGACCGGAAGTTGGTAACATCTCAATAAATAATAGCTTTCATGTTGACATCGCTCAATGCTGAAAAAGCCCAAAGTTTGTTGTCGGCGGCGCAAGGGCCGGGGGACACGCGTCGTTTGCAGCGCGGCAATTTGCTCGCGGCTCCACAAAGTGGTTTTTGCGCACGAGGGCTATAATTAACGGATATTTTTCCAAGTTTTACGCGTATTTCACATATTTTGGGTAATTAACAGTCGGCGATTCTTTGAGGCTTATTTAGGCGGTTTCGCTACTGTGTGGTGGCGTCCACCATTTCGGAAACGAAAGCATTTTGTACAAACTATAACAGCTGAATTTATTTGGTACAGGGACTTTACAAAAGAACGCTCTAAAACTTGTATTTGTAAAGTTTAATCATCTCAGACAAACTATTTCTATTTTCTATTATCTATCAATAATACCTACCTACTTATCCTATTTTAACTTTTCATAAATACCATATAAGCCGTGTGTATAAACAGGAGCGGGTACTAGTACTGCAACATAAATACATAGTTACTACTTACTAGAGTCACAGAAACTATATGTACAATCTAGAGTATAGGCACAGAAAACATATGGTATAGGTAAGACTAAGTTCAACGTGTGGTAATCGGACGAAAATTCTCAGATTCTGTCCGGTGTTCAATGAGTGTTCAAGTGCCTCCTCCTCCGTCGGTGTTCCAGGCTTCGTTGCGTCTTTTTCCTTACAGTTTGCATTCTTAAATTTCTTTCCGTAATTTATGTTATAATTAAATACGTTTGACGTTGCTTACGGGGCAAACTACCGGATATAACTCTGCCAGCGCTGTATAGTGAGGAATCGCAGTCCGCGCAGGGGCACTGCAACTCGACTCATAGGCCAAGATGTCTCATCCCCGAAAGGGGTTGGAAAAATCACCGGGGAAGGTTCCCCCCGTCTTACTCGGGCAAGGAGGCCAAGCCTCGGGCCCGTACCCCGTCCGACACTCGGGAGGAGATGACCCCCCTGTTGCTCATTTAACTATAAGTATTACAGTAGGTATCTCATTTAATGAAGTCTGAAAGTTTGTCTTGTTTATGCTTCTACTACCTAAGTATACGGTAGCCATTTATGGAGTTTGGATTGTGGTGGCCTTTGAAGGTAGCAGGATTCGAGGGTCCAGATCATGAATTATTGTCCTTATCATGAGGAATCATGGAGAAGTGGCTGTACGTGATAAATTGAGCAATGACTGAGTACTTGCCGCAGGCTCTACTTCTACGAGTAAGTATATAGATACCTACACTCAAAATCAATACCTACGTATACGTAAGCTACCTAAATGTGCACTGAATACGCCATAACTCCACGCGCCAGTGGCTCGCAGACATTCAGCTATCACGCGCCATACAAAAGATAACGGCAGCAATATGGCCCACAATCTGCCCACAATCGGCCCACAATTGGGCATAAGTCACGGCGTGCCAGCGAACAATGACCACGCACTCTATAATGCATTTATTAACCTACGCGCTGTTTTCGTAGGGTTGCTACTCACCACTTCTTTTATATTTTTTAATTTATTAAGTTTACCACCGACAACTTTGAACTATGTACATATTTGGTTCAGTGGTCAGCATCTAGGTATGGCCAAGAGCTCTCCTTTTGACCGTAGATCATCAACATCGTTACAAAATTTATTTATTTATTTATTATTTGGACCACCAACAAAATTATATGTATACAGAATTAAAAAACTTAATAACTAGGGTACAGAAACACATATAACTTTACTTAAAGGTAGTCACATCATGCATAAAGTGTAGGCCGTACTAATTATTAAAAATTAAGTGTTAAAAAAAGTTAAAAAATTAATTAACATAAATTTACACAAATTAAAAACAGAGAAAGAGAAAAAAAAACAACGATATACACTAGGAATTAGTTAAAAAATTAAAGGAAACTGCTAATTTCACAACTAAACTCAAAGGTTATTAATTTTAGTAAGTAACTTAAAGCCAAAAGTAAAATAGCCAAACTTAAAACAAAACTAAGAATTAGATAAAACATGGGTTACACAACCAATGACACACGAAAGGCGGATTGTTAAACAGAACTCTTCTTAATAGTATTAATTAATTTGGACTTAAACTTATACATCTTATCACAAAATATGTCAATATTATATCTTTCTTGGTTAGTTCCCTATATAATCTACACAGCCTGGGTAGCAAAGAGTGGTGAATGTGAAAATTGTAATTATGTTTTTATAAATTGAATTTTCCTCTATCTCTGTCTGTCTGTATCTTGTTAGTTAGAGAAAGAAAGATATTAATTCGAAAAGAAAAACAAATATTATTGTGAAAACAAAAAACCCGAGTGCTTAAGCGCAATGAACTAAAAAAAAAAAACTGAAAAGGTTCTTATGACAAAAAAAAATCATTTAAAAAATATAGAAATTTGTTTTATTATAAAAATTGAAGGGATAGGGGTAGGGTATGGTAGAGTATGGGTAGGGCAGGTGTAGAGCAGTGGTAGGGCAGGCGTAGGGCAGGGGTATAGCATGGGTAGGGCAGGGGTAGGGTAGGGGTAGGGTAGGGATAGTTAAGTTCACATCGAGTTTAACGCGGACGAAGTTGCGGGAGTCCGCTAGTACCTACCTAATAAAGTACACATAGGTAGGTAAAAGCAGTTCTCTGTGTGAATAAGCCAGGTGCGATGCGCAGAATAACGTACCTAACGTTTTTTGATAAGTTTTAACAAATTTCTCTTCTCATAATCAGTTTCTGAACGAACTATATATTATGATAGTCGAGGACAGGATCCGATCCGATCCGATAGCGGCAGCCCTGCGTTGGTGCCAATATTGTCGATACAAACTATACAAACGAGCTGGTTATTAATATTTTATTTCCGTTCGAGGCTCGGTTTCGCAGACATTTTTAGGTTCCAACGTGGCTGTAGCTACCAACGAGGTCAATCACAGCTTCGACTGACGGCGCTCCCACATTCTTGCGTTGACATATTGTAGATATGTCGGTACTTGTGAAATTATACGTACCTACTGTAGTTTGATTGGCACTAAACTCATTGAATTATTTTTGATGTTTTGGATAGTCATAGCTACAGTCAATAGAAAATGTGTGGTTAAAGTTGCGCAACAATCATGTAAGACGGAATTGATCTCCTTTAAAAGTTCTAAAAAAGTTTCTAACAGATCAAACCCGATATTTTGATACCTCGATCACAGATTAATCAATAATATACAGATGTAGTACTGCACATGACGGTGTCGTACCCGTTACGGATAGGTACGAAATTCAAAAACGAATACGTTCTCTTGTCAGTACGATACGAACCGTCGCATCAGTAATTTTTAATAATAATCAGTTTTTAATCATAATTTTAAAAACTGTTCTCAAAAACTAAAGTTTGTAAAGGCTCTCTCTGGTTACTCTGACTTCGACATAAGATTTCAACCTTGTTTGAATTTGGATTTGGACCTTATGATAGCTGAATCAGGTTTAACCATGAGAATACAGACCCAGCTAATGTCTAAAAGGTAATTAGGTAGGTAACTACGAATATGATATTAGAAATTTTTTTTCTATGCCTGTGTTATACCCTGTTCTCTTATGGAGAAAAATAGTTTTGAAAAGTTATGTAGGTAAACTACAACAGCTGTGGTTAGAGCACTTGTTGAACAGAAATGTAGGTACATAGTGTAGTCGTAAACAGTAAAAAAACACATGTTTCAATTATTTTACTTTAATTAAATTGTAAAGCAAACGGAATCATATAATACCCAATCACCGACACACGTATAACCAGACGCACATAAAGCGCACAATCTTAACTGTTAACAAAATTAACAAACGTAAAATATCAATTACATCCTCGTACAACCTACCGCGCAGTCGGCGCATGTAACGCACTAACACATACTTACATACAGCCATCGCTTCGTTACGATACATTTTCCTCGCTCGTCTCACTCTAGCCCGAGCGAAACCGACCGAGAGGAAAACAGACACAGCGTTAAACACACAACCGAACAATTTACAACTCTATTAAATATAAATAAGGTTAAATATACAATAGGAGTAACAGTAAATGCATCAGCGAGCTTCAAATAGATGGCGACATGGAAAAAGGAACGCGTTTGAAATGGAGCGCAGCGATTGGCTGTTTCGCACCAATGGCGGCGAGGGGCGGGGAAAAGGCGCGGGCGGAAGCAGTGTTACCAACTCTCCAAAATATTTATCCCTAAAGTTTGTGTCAAAAACCCCTAAAATCGCCTTAATTATTGAGTTGTAAAAATATAAATTCATAATAATTTAGAAATAATATGCTGTAATATGTTTCAAAAGTCTATATTTAATACAGACAAAATATTACGTCTTTATCTGAAGATTCAGATTTTTTGAAATCATACATGTTGACAATGAATAAATATAACACTTTTTTATTCGATGAAAATTGCCGCCAGTTGCCTCAGAGTGGTTGTAGAATAACGTAATATATATCGTTATAAGTCGCTATGTCAAGAAAGAAATATTAAAATTATCATCAATTTAAAAATATTAAAAAGTCAAAAAATCCCTGAAAATACCCCTAAAAATTTCAGACCCCTAAAAAAATCCCATTTCACTTATTTGCCCACTAAATCTGGGGGGAAAACCCCTAAGTTGGGAACCCTGGGCGGAAGAAAAAGCGGCGCGCGCGCACATGTCACACGCGCGCGACGCACCGCGAACGTGCCGACGTCCGTCACAGATTACATCCGCGGTGAAAGTTTTGACAGTAGAACTATCTGAAGTCGCAAGTTGAACAGCAAATAGCTTTGAAAATAGAAATGGCAGTGCAGGTGTTAAGAAAGTAGAATTAAAAGATATTTTAAATATATTAATAGTGAATGAAGAAAAAGGTGTCTCGTGATAAAATTTCAATTGTATTTGTAAGATTTTCGATTGTAGGTACCTACTACCTAGACTTCGTATGCATGTAAGACATGCATTTGATTTTTAAAGGAAATATTCGTCACGGTATAATAATTGTAAAAAAATATTTTCACAAACCCTAGATAATCGTATATTATAAGAGAGAAACATATTCTTAGGTACTTATCGAAGAAAAAATACATTGAGTAAAAAAAATCCAACGCTTAAGGTTACAAAACAAAAAAAACATAAATAAAGAAATCAAAAGGAAACAAATAACGCAAATGTTGACCAAGATCCAGAGTCTGGAATCGTAAAAGAATAATAGCAATAAGAAAGTAAGTAAGAAGGGCAATAGAGAAGGAAGAAGGGACAGAAGCTAACCTAACCTTATTCGATTTATAACGATCGTAGATCTATCCCGGTAATAGATAAGAAAGTAAAGAAGAGGAGTAAGAAAGGGCAGTAGGAGAAGCGAGAGAAGCAGTGAGAGTGTCGGGGCATGTAAGTGGCAGTGCCATGATGCTGGGCGGGATGGACGGCAAGGAGTACGGGGCGCTGCACGCCGCGGCCGCCGCTGCCGGATACGCTATGGAAGCAGGTATTGTTTTTATAAGATAAGTCATATAAGTACCTACTTTTTTCTATTATATCATATTTTTGCCGACGTTATATACAGGATGCTGGGGAGTATTGCCCATAACTCTGGGGTTACATTCTTTACCGAAAATTAATTGAAAATGTTCAAAGAACATTTGTGTTCTAAAATTAATTTTTCGGAGTAAATAATATTTCTTTTGTAAATAGATGTTAAAATGTGACCCATGGGTATACGCATCCCTATATTATAACGTCGTTCTTAGTTACATTTGTGATTTGAGGGCGCTTCCCTCAAATAGGTATACCTAACTGCTATGTTTGCATAAATATTGCTGAACATTAAAGTTGCAAAGGCGGCCTGCTGGCCTATTTACTAATTTGGTATTTATTATCAATCTATTAAAATAAACATCAAACCAATTGAGAAATATCATCTACCTACAGTCTGATATGCAGTATGCACCACTAGGCACCGATGTAAGATTTGTTACATAAAATCTTAATTTCTTATAGGTACCTATGTCAACTAGCATACGTCAAAGATGGTGAATTAGCATGTTGAACCTAATTATTCTTTTAGTTACATACCGAATGGTACTGTTATTTATAATCACAGGCATTTTTATAAAAGTTACACTTTTACTATCTTTTTCACTCTTTCTAAGCAAGCGTCCCATAGTATAGGTATATTCCATAGCTTAAATGCGATGACATGTCAGTCAATTCGAAGCCCGATAACTATCCCTATTTCTTTTTATTGAGAAAGAATGCAATAAGGAACTTTAGAGCTAGCTTATCCTAATAACTATACAAATCATGCCCACGTGGAGTGGTGGCAAGAATACTGGCTGCATTTTTGCGCTGGACAGCCAGACTGATCCTTTACGCAAAAAATGAGCCAGCCCTTCTGTCACCAGTGGACGCAACTAGCCGCGGTGAAATGATTCGGTGAATTTTTTTGACACCGCGACTCCATGGCCCAAAGGTCTCCACGGCAAAAGGTACAAATATGTAACTCTCAGTCAGAGAGGCATACTTGTGCTTACCGATTTCAACTTTTTCTGCTACAGAATATCTTCTAGTAACGCAATTTAACGGCTGGCATGCATGCATAAGCATGATGATAGTACTATGACAGATCTCCTGTTTTACAATCGCAGCACTCAGCAGCAGCTAATATAGAATCCTTGTTTAATAATTATGCCCGTCACTGGAAGATGTAGCTGCAGTGGAACGCGTTTTTTTGAAGTTGCCTATACTCTTAACTTCATGATTACCTAAGTTATAGCCAGTAGAGAAAACATAAATATGGACGTTTCATATCTTCGCAGCACGAATCAGGATCTTTGAAACATGAAAAGAAAGAAAGTTAGAAAGATGTTCTCTATTAGTTGATATCTCCATAGATGTGAACTAATAGGCTGCATCTTATTTAGATGGAAGTGTGGCATCCCTAAACTGTAGGGGAATGTAAAATATGATAGTGCTAGCCACCTTCCACCACCAGCATCCGATAAGCCTACATGCTTGCATTGCTAACGGGTCGTCATCCGATAAAACTGATCGTGTGTTGGTCGCGATGTGCATCATGCCGATCTAGACCAACACTGGTGTGACTTAGATGGTGAGTGGCTAGACAACGATAGGTTGAGTAGTTTTGGTGTGAGAGCACAGAATATAGTTTAAGGTATACACACACACACACACACACACACACAGAATGCAGTAGAATTAGAAGGTAGGAAAGGTCATCGATATAAATCGGGAAAGGTA
Organism: Bicyclus anynana; assembly: GCF_947172395.1. Classification (NCBI taxonomy): domain Eukaryota; kingdom Metazoa; phylum Arthropoda; class Insecta; order Lepidoptera; family Nymphalidae; genus Bicyclus; species Bicyclus anynana. Next base: position 14,614,130 of record NC_069103.1, on the reverse strand, counting down.
GCTAAACAAAACTTTTCACATTTACAATAATATTCGCATTTACAAAATTAGATTATTTTATTGTTCACAAAAGACTTTCGTGGAGGCTTTGGATTCGATCCTCGGTGCAAACTTTATGGAGATTTGGTAACAGATAACATTGTGTAGGAATCTCATGTGTGAGTAGGTATGTCTGAGAATTTTATTTAAATAAATAAATTAATTAAACAAATAAAAAAACCCGACTGCATACATGCGTCCAGAAGTGTATAAAGCAATTAGAAAACAGGCGGGACTTATTAAATAATGTAGAAGAAAATCATTCTATCCAATATCTAAGGTCCCAAAATTAAAGGGTTTTAGGTTGCAAATATTTTTCTTTACTTGGTTTTACTAATCACTATTCTTGATTCTTTGATTCGTGCTAGGAATTGAACTCATTTCTGTTAAAAATTAAAGCATTGCCCAAAATGTGCCAGAGAGGTCGTTGAAAAGAAAGACGAGTGATAGTATTTCTTCTGTAGCTCTCTCAGAAAGGCGGTTTTACGCTGCCTGACTTCTGTATGAGTTTATAACACGTGTAAGATATAGTGGTACTTACCTCCCGAGTTATCGGCTGCCCCCGGGGCGCGGGGTCCTCGCTATCGGCGGGCAAGGGGTCGCGGGGTCGCACACGTCACTCATTCACCGTCTACTAGTCAAGCGTTAAATTGATCTATGAATGTATTTTATGTACGAGTATTTATGTGGCTATAATTCTACTTACAACTACTTCTAATAGGCAGTACTAAAGGATTGTCTTCGACAACAGGTTGGTAACGTCATGTTTTTACTATTTCATCATCATATCTGATAGTGATAAACAGATAGTCAAGATTGTCGTAATAGTGTCTCTACTACCGGTGTATAAGGCAGATTCTAGTGATAAGAGTGGCAATAAACACGGCAATTGCTATTTTTTCGAATTAATCATCCTGATTAACAATTCTATTAATTCTACTTCTTGTGTTAAGATGTTGGCTGATCCATTTAATGATTTAGGTACTTCCAGGGCGTCCGTGACATTAAGAGTGTGCAATATGTAATTTGGTGGTTACAAATGGTACTGGATCTCAGATTCTGGAAAAGTTAGGATTTTTTTAAATTTTCGTTTTGTATAGAAACATAGGTATATATCTTGAACATAGCAATTTTTATTTTCGTAATGTGTTAATTTACTTGTAATTGGGTAAAAATTCATCAATGGTGTATGTAGTTGGTAACTCATGTGTTTACCACATTCTTTTACGCACTGTCAGGTTCAATATTTTACTAGTGATGTTTCTTTGTCCTTTTGCGACCTTTTCTGTCTGTTTTACTTAAACAAACCCTTGGTCCCGATTATGTAATCTTCACACCCTGCACCTGCATGGATGCCACTGGTTGGTCCTAAATAAGACCAACATTGTTTTTTATACTAAATAACTTATATTGTGCACCATAAGATCCAAATAACAAACCAATTTTAAATATACTACACAAATACACATTCCCAATTAAATCAAACCATTTTTTTACAAAACTTTATTCGCCTTACAACAATGTCTGTTACCACAGAACAGGAAAGGTAATTTGTGGTAGTGTGAAAACGCTATACCGAATTATGTTATGACCATCAGTGTGCCGTGTAACCAACCTCTTAGAATTCACAGCTTTAATAGGTTTTTATCTTCAAGTAGGTATTTTTTCAAGTATTGTATAATATTAACTATAGAGTAGCAGTAGACAGCAGGCACTGCACCGCTGCAGCAAGACGCAGACGCTTATCGCGGGTCGCGGGCCGTCAAGGGTTATCGATCGCCGATAACTTCGCCTCACTATTGCTAAAGCTGCCATTAAAGCGTGCTTAATGAGACTTATTGAAAATAAATTAGATTCTTTGATAGCGTTGGCTTAGTTTGTAATAATTGGAAAAAAAATAAGTTGGATTCTGAACAGCGCTCGGGATATTTCGTGACATCTTTTTGTTTCAAATTCTTCCATACCTACCTACCTAACTGAAGACGAAAGTCTACAACCGATTGTCTAGAGTGTTGCCGATGACGTCATCATCATCATCTCATCCTTATCCCACTTAAGTGAGGTCAGTAACATATTCGATATCTGCGTTTTGCAAATTATGGCATATAGGCCTATAGATCTGAGACTCGATCGCTCTATCGCTTATTGAGTGCCTATACGAGTACGAATACCTAGTACCTAGTTACCATTCCCTTGGAAATACAAACTATTAATAATATAGCTATCCATTAGAATTATTTTTAAACTTTGGTTTAGTAGTTTAGCTATGGAAATGTACAAAAGAAATGAACTCGCTTTCGCATAATAATGTATAAAATATCTATGAATACCCACACGGTAAAGTAACACATTGGTTTATGCACGATCGACGCTCGATCTACCAGCAGTTGAGCTCCAAAATGAGGCTTTATACACAATACATAAATTATGTACAAGTTGCGACACCAGCCTGAATTTACCACTCTAGTGTGGTCTAAGAGTGTGACCCGACCGTGCACTTGAAACTTTCTGCTAAAACGCGGAACCCTAGCTAAATGTCAAACCGCCTTGACCATCGAAACCATAAGCACCACCATTGACTATACAACAACAGTAATTATTCATAGTGTTGTTCATACCTACTCATACATCGATAGATTAGGTCGACTTTCGATAAAATTTCTAATATCGTTACGTTACGCGCAGTTATCGCGACGACCCGCGCCTTGTTAGCTTATTATTTATTAACCATTATAATAAATAGTCCATGCGCTATCAATAGGTACACTGTTTTAATTAGAAATCTTTGTAAACATTAGCGTTAGCATTAATTTAAGTGCGAAAGTAACTACCTATGTTTGTGTCTGAATCAATTTGGTGCTGAATAATACCTAACTACCTAGGTACTTATCTATTGTATCTGCAAATTTTCTTGCTACTATGCATCACGCATCAAAAAATATCCTAGGTATAACATCAAGTTATTCCTATTATTATATTTAACAGAACTACATGCAATAAGCCCTAAATTCAAAAGAAGCGGTTTAAGCCTCCTAGGTTTGACTCCGAAACTTATGAACTTATTGGATTTTTAGTTGGATATAAAGGAATGAAGGAAGGAAAATTAAAATACCTATTCGATAATGATTAGTGGACAAAAATTTACAAGTTCGGTTGAAATCCAACACGAAGCAGCTGAGCTAAGAATTGAGGCCACAAAATGATCCAAATAAGGACATATTTAATACAATAATAAAATAATGCTCTCAGCAGCCGTAACTCGAACAGCGAAAGGACCATTAGTAGTTGGTGAAAAAATCAAAGCTCCGTACAAACATACTCGTAGTCTCCGCAAACAAACTAATTGACAGGAAATTTGTAACATTATCGTTGTTTGAACTAATGCTTAGCTGCCCGGCGTTCCCTGTTAAACACATCTAATTCCCCCGTCGCCGCCGGGATTTAAGATTTGATTTTTTACAATTACTGTAAATACGACATTTTATTTACTACAAAAAATTCCTTCATACTGGTAGACATAGTTTACAAGCATCTTTGACTCGTCTAGTTAGTTAGTAGTAGGTAGGTAGAAACTCTACCACCTATTTGAGTGGCAGATTCTACCTACTGAGTAGAGTAGATGCAGCGTACTTAAGGTAGTTACTTAAAAAAAAAACCTTCACTTGCTTAACGTTCTACAATAGAACTGGTGAAAGGAGATGGTCCAAAATTGTATGGAGCCCAGGTCCAGTCATTGTACCCTAGCGGAAATAAAAGAAGATATTTTTTTCTACTATTTTTGCTTATACAAATCTACGAATTCACTTTGATTCTTACGAAATAATATTCATTATCTCCCAAGAATTACAACATTACTATGGGTAATAATGGCGGATTGATGACGTTTTCATTACAGTAATCGATTTGACGTTTGCTGTCAATTGTGATGTCATAGTTGGTCTATGGGCGCCATCTTGATATAAATCAAAAACTTGGGTTTTTATTTTATTTATTTCTTTTTATTAAGTTAGATTTTTTCACTCTAATAAATTATAATAAAATCCTTGTATTTTTTAAATTTTAATGATACGGGGTACAAGAGTGGACAACTTTAATAAAACTTAAATATGAAAATTATAAATAGTAAGTACTTGTCTGTAAACAGAATTTAGAATAAACTTGAAAATATTTTCGATAATCATATTATTCAACAAAAATAATTAGCTGTTACACTCTGCAATTATTAATTTTAGCAATAACAAAATTTGCTTTATAATGACTACGCTCAAATACGAAGCTAGTCGTAGCTTCTTTATGTACGCAATATTTAGTATAATTGTGAATACCTAGTAGGTTAGATAGATCATGTTTCTGTCGTATTTCAGTAAGCTTTTGTTAAAAAAAACTTATAAACGAAAATCATTTCCATTTAGCATGAGTCACAATGCAATGTCAATAGAGCAGTGCAACGAACCGGTGGCAAATAAAAGCATTTCTTTTAGCTAAAAAACAACAAATAAAGGGTGCACATTATCTAGAAATAATAAACGGCATTCCAGACGTAATGAACAGCGTCTCAAGTAGGCAAAGCCTCTGGTAAGCAAAGCTACGTACTCCATTTGTCCGTAAGCCTCCAAGACAAACAAGGCGCATCAGAAGTCAAAGCGTCTCTGTTTGCTTACGTCGAGAAGCGCCGGCAACTACACGGCACGTCACTTTCGGCCTCGGGTTTGCTTTTCAAAAGAGCGTGCAGCCGCTACCGAAACTCGAAACCGATTTATCGACAAACAATACAAACATTCACTTCACTACGCGAAGAAATTTTGCCTTTTGTACAAATAAGGACAACCTCATACTCATTTGTGTGGGCAGGTCTCTGGAGTCACTTTTAAGCTTAGTTTGAATTGGAAATGTTTTATTTGTGAAAAGAGTGAAAACAAAGACTATGTGTCGAGGAAAATTCCGAAATATGTATTAAGGTGAGGTGATAAAGAAAAAGAAAGATAATAGAGAGTACCTGTCTACCGATGTTTTTATTTCCTATAGGCTTTGGGTTATAAAGTTGGTTGTTGGTATATTTTTCTATTGAAAACTACCGCTTTTTGCAAAATTGATAAGGAGTACTTTGCTTGAAGCACAATTTTCATGAGACATATTTTCTATCGGACGCGTCGAAATCTGGATAATGGCTAGAAACGCGTCTACCCTTATCTTTTTGATTTTTTTTACTCTAGATTTAATTGTTAAAGTTTAAAGTTTTTTTATTTTTTATATAAATTGAAATGCCTGAAATAAATACCCTATTATTAATATTAGGCTTTACGCAAGGATGACCTATGTTAGTTTTGTGTTAGACAAGGCAACGATGTCAAGTGATGTCAAGTGTCGCAAATATTACGCACCACAGATATGTCACGGTTACCACAATGACAACAAAGCGCCTGAACACTGGATTCTGTAATGTACTGAGAGCCTGCAGTAGACAGATTTACCTCATTTTATAAAGGCTGTAAGTTTGAAAGTCTGTGCCGTAAGTACGTAACGTATTTTTTTATTAATTTATTATGGAACACGGCTAAAACTCACGAGATTCGACGGTGGGGTACGCTCGACTAGCTTCGAATCCAAATGGGGCCCTTAGTCATGAGCTGGTTTATGCAACGCGGCAGTGAAGCGGCCGCTCGCAGCGCGCGTTGACAGAGAGGTTGAGGGATGGTTGGTCTCGTTTTGTTGTAAACACACCGAACTAACACTATCTTGCTCAATGCTTGTTATTTGTGATATCAAATGAAATAGCGGTTTCCAGCAACGACTAATTTCTATTGCTTCATGTATCTTACATACTAGAAACTTTTCCCTTGACAATACGGAAACCGTATCGAAACGTAAATGATTCATACCCGAAGCTTGAATATATTTTTTTAATACTTTCCTCAACATAATATGAAAAATCATGTCATGAGTTGCCAATTCGATAAACACCGTTAAAGATTCTCAAGGTTTGAAGGGTTGCAACGAAACTGGCAAAAAAAACCATCTGGTGACTAGAATGATTCCTGCAATAAATCAGGTTCTAACCATATTACTACTATAATATACTTGTACGTTTATAACGTAGAAGTATACTATAGTAGTACATAATATGTAATGTAATGAGAAAGCATTACCTAAAAAATATTTATGCTGTTTCTTTACCCACCGCATTCCTGTGGTTATCCCATAGAAATAAAATTCAAATTCTAGTAAAATTGTTATTGGCGAATAATATCTACATCGACGAGTATAAAATACCGGAATGGTATCCCTTTCTTGAAAGCTAGTAGAAAATACATAACCTTGTCAATATTTCATTATACTATAATAAATAATGCTGTTCTTTTATAATTAATTGAAGTACCTACATATTATAATAAGTATATGAATACAATGTATATTATCTCTGTTTGTTCAGAATGTAGATATTTTAAGTTTTAAAGATTACTGCTATACCTAATTATTTTATATACAAAAATATATCTAAAAAGTACCTACAGTAAGGTTAGGTATAGTAATTAATATAAGCACATGATTTTAAGTAACGGTTCAGTTAGCAAGTGACGGAAACTTATGTACGCACCTATACCTTGTACCTACATGTTTTCTGTGCCTATACTCAAGTAAACTTAATATTTTTCTTCTATATTCCACTTACAATCAGATCGAGACTACTATTTCACTGAATATTGTATATTTTCCATATGGAATAAAATATAAGTCAGCCTGCGTCGAAGACTTGTTAGAATACGAGTAAATATTTTTGTAACACAAACAAAGAAACGAGTTTCCTTGTTTGTGATTCTTGCATGTCCGTTAGTGACTCTACCTCCGGTTGAGAAGTATATTCTACTAAAAGGATCTGGCAACAAGCTTTGCAGTTACCTACCGGTACCTACTCTTTCATGAATAGGTACTTAGATGTATACAATGTGCTACAATTGATAATTTAGATATCTAGGGTTATGGCCAATGTCCACCTGTATTGGGCATTTAATTATCAATGGGCTGGACTAAACAAACAAGACAAATCTTTTAGTATACAGTCCTTCCTGTGTAGGTTAGAGATCCTAAACAGATCTAACTCGTAGCTCTCAATTTCCGCCTGCTGGAAAATGCGAATCAAAATAGTTGTGTGTAGTGTAAGGACACAGAATATATACTTATTTTCGATAGACAATTTTGTTGGTGAATTTGTCAATGGTAATTTAATTTGGTGAATTTTGGAAACAAGTCCATGTGTATTTGTCTGAGCATAGCGTGGCATAGCTACTATTCTTCAAAATGATAAACATAAAGTTGAGTGTAGCCGGAATGGAACCCGGGAGATTGCCAGTTAAGTTGCGCGTGCGTCGGGCGATGAGCGGGCGATGTTTGCGCAGTGTGTTTGCGCACGCATTAGCCGTCCTCCGGCACTGCGACAACAAGCGCTACCGTGTGCCGATGTGACCGCACGATCGCACGACCGCACGACCGCACGATCGCACGACCGCACGACCGCACGACCGTACGACCGTACGATCGCGCGACCATATAGGTACGACCTGACGATCAGCTCAAGAGCCGCTACTGTCTCATCGGGCTAGTTCATCATAGTCACAGTAGCTGATGGACGTCCACTACAGGACATAGGCAACTGCCAAGCACCACGATCCTGAGCCGCCTACCCCAAACGTGCTGGAATAGACTTAAACTCTTCAAACTATGCGCCCCGCCCATTGCCACCTCAGCTTCGCGACTATATCGTTGACTTTGGCTTTTCTGCGGATCTCATAATTTATGATTCAATTCAATCACGCAGAGATAGAGTATTTAGTTAGTAGTAAACTGTTAATTTACCTCTTCTTATAAAACTTAACAGAGAAAAGTTGAAAAGTTAAAAGGATCGGAGTCGGATTATCTCTATGACGGGCACTTGGCATAGTTAAGTATTCCTACCTCACTATGCCAAGACGTTCCAAAAAGAGATCAGCAAACGCCGCAGAATTTCAACCACAACCTGCCATAACTTTTTGACAATTTTTTTCACACTTTCACACGATTTTCACACAATTCGCTGTTTTCTAATGTCTATCTCCGATCTCTCTTTGAGAATGAGGAAATAGAGAGTGCACCTGTGTTTGCATACATCACTATTGTTTACTAAAATCTCTAGTCAGGATTTTCCTAATAATTTCCTGCCCAGATGGCTCTTTTTATTAAAGAAATAGCCACCGTGGTCTAGGAAAATTTGATTGAAGAACATAAAATAACCCCAGGAATAAGCAAAAATGCAAAATATTTTAGTTCCGAAATGCGTGGAATGTGAAAGGTGAGGGCGCGCCCAGCTGCGGTGGCTGCGGCTATCGTGCGGTGTGCGGATGTCTAAGAATAGCGCGACAACTCTAAATCTCTCTGCCGTATAAAACTGCCACGACCTTACAAATTGGCGGGCGGGTAGTTACTCTAATTTTTATTTTATGGGGTATAAACCCTTGGTTCACCTGATGACAAAGATGGAAAAGCACTTCAGGACTTCGCTTTTATCGTATTCAATAAAAGCGAAGTCCAGTAATACTTCACTCTCTCTCACGCCAAAGATAGAAATTACTATAAGAATAAAGGAGGTTTTCACCCGAACGGGATCCACGTCACAAGAAAATAACAAGAAGATACAAACATTAGAAAAATATATTGATATAATAATAAATTAAACTAACACACCTAACAAAAATTGGAAATGTAAATTGATGTGGAAATAAACGGCTGTATTGGTATTATTATTAATACTTCACTACACTATCTTGTACGATAGCTATCAAAATATGTTGATGATAATGAGTATAATGATACTGACTGTACAGACAGACAGACGTGTAACAATACCATCTTCCCAACCCTGGGCTTGCAATTTATACTGTACATTTTTGTGAATTTCTTGGAAGAAAGAAAAGTTTAAAGTCAAAATCAAAATTTATTCATTTCAATTTTAGGACTTTACAAGCGCTTTTGAGTGGTACGTCAAGGCTTTCCACTACACTAACTAATACTATTGTATTTGTAGTGAATCTATTACTTAGTTGGGAATCTACTAGAATCTACTGAGAATAAGTATTCAACTCCGCAGCTATTTAGCAGCATTTGGCTGGTGGGAGGCTTTGGCCGTGGCTAGTTACCACCCTACCGACAAAGACATACCGCCAAGCGATTTAGTGTTCCGGTACGATGTCGTGTAGAAACCGAAAAGGGGTGTGGATTTTCATCCTCCTCCTAACAAGTTAGTCCGTTTCCATCTTAGACTGCATCATCACTTACCATCAGGTGAGATTGTAGTCAAGGGCTAACTTGTAAAGAATAAAAAAAACTATAGATACGATTGTTGTAGTTTCAGCATCTATATCAAAGTTAATGCCTTACAAGTTACTACCTTCAAGAAGACTGTAGTTAGCTACATAATTCGTGATTAATCAGTCAATGATATTACATTTTTTTTAATATAGATAGATTCAATGATATTATGTCACTTTGAACTTTACTAAGCACGTGTAATTGATAATAGACATTCATACTAGTTATCAGCGGAACAAATTAGGTATTATTAGAATTTAGAATGAAAAAAGTTATCAAACAAAGTTGAAGGTCCGATACAGTCGCCTCGTGTAAAGAAGCTCTGATACATTTGTTCGAGTATCTAATTATGATAGGCATTAATTGATTAACGAAATAATGTGTAACGGGATTGTGAATCATTTGGATATTTAAATTTACAGGAAATGTTAGTAAAGTGTAAATGTAATCAGTCGCTCGCTGGATCGCGTACTGAGTGCACGCTCGCTTCAATCGCGTTGCCGTATCTATAGTCAGTATATCAAGTCTTAATAATAATGTTCTCGTGTGGTCGTTGTAACTCCGAATTTAATGACGGTGCTCTCTGCTCAATTTGCCGTCGTCACTTCGATTTTCAATGTGCAGCGATCACCGAGTCTGGATACCGCAGACTCGGGAAAAATAAGTCTTCATGGAAATGTCCGCAATGCAAGTCCGGGATGTCCAGCCAGGAGTCAGAGTCCGTCTCACCCTCAGTCATCACAATGGAAAAGCTGCACGAACAATTGCTCAATATCACCCAGCAATTAGTGCCCTTGCGTATCTTGGCGGAGGACGTTAAACTGCTAAGGTCTGACGTAACGGACTTAAAAGAGTCAGTTCAGTTTGCTCATGACTCTATAAAAGCCTATTCCGAAAAGGTAAATCATCTCGAGTCCAGTGTTGAACAGCTCCAGAAATTGGCTGATGATGTGCCTAGACTACAAGCTGAACTGAACAGACTGAGTGCCGACAAACATGAAAGGGATCAATGGTTGCGCATGAATAATGTAGAAATTAAGGGCATTCCTTTGAAGAAGGATGAAAATTTATTTGAAATAGCTATTCAATTAGGAAACCTTTTAGCTAGCCCGATTAAAAAAGAAGACATTAACATGATTACTAGAGTGCCCACCTATCAGAAAGACTTAACAAAATCAATAATTGTGTCATTTGTCAATCGCTACGTCAAAGAAAACTTCATTGCTGCCATGAGAAAACGTAAATATATTACATGTCAATCGCTTGGGTTTACCGGCACCGATAACGTCTATGTCAATGACCATCTAACTCCTTATTATAAGAAGTTGTTAACGAAGGCGAAATCACAACAAAAGAGTGTCACGGATTTTCAATTCATTTGGGTAAAACACTCGAAAATTTGGGCCAGAAAAACAGTGACTTCAAAAGTCTTTACTATAAATTCGGATTCAGACTTGTTAAAAATTTGTTAAAACATTTAAAATACTTTTTTATACCATCTGATCTTATTTTTGTTATTAACATAAATATCATATTTGTGTATTATTACTCTGTGTTTCGGTCGAGTGGATTTGACTACACATACAGTTTATTAGCTTGCTTACGTCTTTACGCTATAGTTTTTATTGTTTACCCGCAGATGAGAAGTTATGAAATCGTGACTGTGACTTGTTTTTCTTTATTGAATAGTGCGTCTTTTCGATCAATTTGGTGGTTAATATTAACGATAATAATAAAGCATAAATCTATTATGGGCGCACATGTTAATGGATTTGTATTTAAAGTGGTTTGCTTTGGTACTAGGGTTGTAATATTTCTGGTTTTAATTTGTGCACTATTAAATAATCAATACTTAACATTACTTGCATACGATGTATATACGTCAAGCTTTGTTGACTTAAAACTATACTACTTGTATATATTTCTATGTTATCGATTCATGTATTCCGTTTGTGATCTGACTGTGTATTGGGTTAGTTTTGATTGTGATTACTCTGTCATATTTTACTATTTATTATATATATATATATATATATATATATATATATATATAATTATTGTCACAAATAATTTATTCATTATAGGTTATGACTCAAAGGTTCTGTATTAAAAGTGTATTACCAAAATGTTAGGGGACTTCGCACTAAAACTAATGAATTTATTAGGTCATTGAGCTTATCTAATCATGACATAATTTGTTTATCTGAAACGTGGTTAAATGATCAATTTAACTGTGAGGAATTATTTGATGACCGCTACTGTGTGTGGCGCAGAGATCGCGATTATATTAGAACATCTCAATTACGCGGAGGTGGCGTGGCGATTGCTGTCCACAGAGACCTTATAGCGGAGCATAATCCAAGCTGGTCTTCCTCAGCTGAAGACATATGGATCACCGTGCGATTAAAACGTTCACTCAATGTTAACCTCCATCTCTGTACTTTGTACTTGTGCGAGGAAACCATAGGTAATTCTTTCCATACACAACTAATTAATTTCTCTGATAAATTAGAATACCTTATGGCCACTCACCCTGATGATAAGTTTTTAATATTAGGTGACTTTAATATGAGTGCCATTAATTGGATATTAGGCTCCGATCATGTCTTACATCCACATTATATGACAGCTAGAAACATTACTAACTTTATTGACACACTTAACGTTTGTAGCCTACGTCAATTTAACTCAGTGACTAATCGGTTTGGTCGTATTCTGGACTTGGTGTTGTGTAACGATAACTATATAGCTGTGTCTAACTGTTTAGATCCATTAGTTCCCGAGGACCCATATCACCCATCACTGGACATAATCATTAGTTTTCCTGTTGAAAAGCATCTTATCCCTTGTAATAGAATAGTTTTTAACTATAAACGCGGGGAATATAACAAAATCAATGAGGAGTTAGGCAGTATGAACTGGCATGAACTGCTGTCAGTCAACGACATAGATTATGCGGTTCATCTTTTTTATAAATTTGTATATGGCTTGCGTGATAAATACGTACCTAACCGTATGAATAAACCTAAGAAACGTTATCCGATTTGGTATTCTGGTGAACTAATTAAAATTGTAAAGGAAAAGTTTAAATATCACTCTAAATTTAAGATTTATGGCAATCTCGATGATAAATACGAATTTGAACGTTTACGTGACAAGGCTATAGAAATTGAAAATATATGTTATAAAACCTACTTAAACAAAGCTGAAAACTCAATAATAACTAATTCTAAATTTTTTTGGTCCTACATGCATAATAAATCAAAGCACAATCATATTCCTTCATCTATGACCTATGACACACGGAGTAGTGACTCGGGTGAGGGTATATGCAATCTCTTCTCAGATTATTTTAGTTCTACCTTTTTGAGTCGGCAACCTGCCTCACTGGGCACTTCGCATAACTATGTTGCACCTGTAAATCTTGCGTTTAGCGCAAGTGATATACACAGCATAGAAATAACTCAAGATTTAGTATATAAAACGCTTAAATCACTTGACGTGAATAAATCTGCGGGGCCTGATCACTTGCCACCATTATTTTTAGTAAATTGTGCAAAATCTCTGTCCTATCCTGTTACCTTACTATTCAACAAATCACTTCGAGATGGCACTGTTCCTTCAATTTGGAAGTCTGCCTTTATTACACCTATACATAAAAAAGGTGCCAAGCACATAGTTGAGAATTATCGACCCATCTCAAAACTGTCTGTCTTAGCGAAAGCAATGGAGCGCATTGTTTTTGATCAGTTATATTCAGTCATTAGGTCACGTTTCAGTCCTTATCAACATGGATTTGTCAAAGGTAGGTCCACAGTATCTAACTTAGTACTCTTTACTGACTTTGTGTCTGAGAAAATGGATAATCAAGAGCAAGTAGATGCAGTTTACACAGATTACAGCAAAGCTTTTGATAGAATTGACCACGACCTACTACTAATCAAACTTTCTATGGCCGGAATAAGAGGTGACTTGTTTCGATGGTTCTCTTCTTATGTAAAAAATAGATGTCAAGCTGTGGTTCTCAATGGTTACACGTCGCATTGGAGTAATGTACCATCCGGTGTCCCACAAGGTTCTTTGCTGGGGCCCCTATTATTTATTATATTTATTCATGACATTGATGCTTGCTTTCAAAATTCAGAATTTTTGCTCTTTGCTGATGACATGAAGATTTTCAGGGTAGTGAACAATCTTAATGACCAAATGCTTTTGCAGGATGATCTATTTAGACTTGATCGCTACTGTAATATAAATAGACTAGATCTCAACGTATCTAAATGTTGTACAATTAGTTTTACACGAAAACGTAACGTTTTTCAATCTAATTATAAAATTAAAGATCATGTGCTAGACAAGGTTTCTGAAGTACGCGATCTAGGTGTTATAATCGATAGCAAACTTTTATTCAGTGAACATTTAAATCGAATTGTTAATAAAGCATCAAAAATGTTAGGGTACCTATGCCGATCATCAAAAGATTTCACTCAATTAAAAACAATTAAAATACTTTACTGTGCTTTAGTTAGAAGCAATCTTGAATATGCATCTCAAGTTTGGAACCCTCAATACGATGTGTATATTCAACGTATTGAACGAATCCAGAAAAAATTTATACGATTTCTTAAATATCGATTTAAACTACCATCTACCATGAGCTATGAATCAGCGTGTGCTCGAATGCACCTACTTCCACTATCTATAAGAAGGGATATTAATGACATCACCTACTTACTTAATATTGTAAATAATTCGGTTGACTGTGGCCTGCTCCTCAGTAAATTATATTTCAGAGTCCCAATTAATACTCATCCTCGATCACATTCAATTTTGTGTAAGGCGTCTGTGCATACTAAATTTAGAAACAATTCTTATATACCTCGGTCATGTGTTTCTTTTAATAAATTGAGATTGACTGACCAAGAAATTGACCTCTTCTGTACCTCGGCTACCACTGCCCGTAAATCACTGGCCATACAGTACTTTAACTTGTATATGTTAAGCTAGCTTGTTTACTTATCAATTTAGTTTTGTTGTTTCTGTTTTCTCTTTCGTCTTTTATATTATTGTATCTCTATTATTTTTATCATTATCTCTTTTTTTATATATATATAGGATTATGTTTTATTAAAGTATGTTTTCCTTGCGAGCTTGCTATCTAATATGTAAAATTTATTTGCGAAAACTTGTAATTGGCTATAATCTGTTTTCTATGTTGTTACTTTTATTATCTTTGTATTTAGCTGTAAGTTTTCCTTTCTAAATAAATAAATAAATAAATAAATAAATTCAAAGTTACAAATGGTATTCGACTGCTAAAAAAGAGTCTCTCTGTTATTTCAGGTGTCATATTGTATCAAGTTGTAGTCGGATAAAGTTTTCGCCTCGAATTTTTAAAACGGAACTTTTTTTTAATGTCTTTTCTCTCACATTCGTCGAAGCAATTTCAAGGCATTTTTTTGGATGATTGTTAAAATTTGTATGAAAGTTCCTAATTTTGAAGTAACTGGTTACCGAAATATAAAATGTAATTGGTTAAACCCTCTAGAGGGTACTCAAATACTAATTCACAGTGAGTCCTTAGAGTAGGCATTGCATTTTGGTATCTATGAAGTGCACACTACTGGTACCACGTATACGGGAAGAGATGTCTGGTGGCACGTGGTATCGGCAATAATTAGCTCGACATGAGTTACGGCGTCACCGGCTAATTCACCGCTTATGGGGTTTATGGGGGTTAATGAGGGCAGCTGGCTATGTGTGACGCATTGCTCCCCGACGAGAGCTGTCACTCGGGGATTTGGAATCATTTGTCAAGGAGTGTCACTGGGGGGTTCTACGTCGCCTGTCACAATGCTTTTGAAGATCATAATATTTAGTTTTTCCTAATGATGTAAATCCCTGTTTCGTATCATGCTCATTTGGAAAATTGTGCCAAAATAACGATTAAGCTAGTTCAATTACTACTTCATTCAACGGTAACTACCGAGTCCCTTCGACTTCGTCTGCGAGAAAATCGATGTACCTAAACTTTCATTGTTCGCACTATTTTTAAAAGATCAAATGTGTAGTAATTTATTGTTACAGATAGATATTTATATATGGTTTTTTGGAGATCTATAAAAGAATAATTTGACTTTTTCCGACACTTTCCACAATGATCGATATTATTTTAATCAATTTAGACCAAATCTTGACAATTTATAATGATGAAAACTGAGCCGTTCATTATAGTTTATAGTCATTGAGTTTATTGCAGACAGTCAGTTAAACGGTAGCGGAGGAGTTTGTTTTACAATATGTGTAAAACAAACTCCTCCGCTTCTTCATTGTCATCTTATAAACGGCCGGTACTAGAGGACTAGCCCTTCCTTATATGAGAGGGGATTCACAGCTTACATACACACACCACTGGGTAATACGGATTGACAGACTTATAATGTTATTGTACCTACTCTTGTTACGATCACTATCACGTGTTAATGATAATGACTGGGACGGACTGTTGTCTGCTTGTAACGCCAACCTAATCTTGTTCAGGAATTTTCGAGAAAAAAAAATAAACATAACACGATCCAGGATTGATAGACAACAATCGAAAAAATCTGAATTTAGGTACATACATTCGAATGGCCTAGTTACTTAGGTATGTGTATTGTCGCCTGTTCGCAGTGAGCACTCAGAAAGGCATATTCCATTACCTAACCATTCAGTCGTTATGCCCTAAGTCCAGCGGTATTGAGTGACAATGGACGCGGCAGTCGAGTGGGCACCGGTAGCTGTTTGCGTAGCGGGCCTTTGGCGGCGGGCTCTCGACGTGTGTGGCCGGGCCCTTAGCGGCGACGGGCGGCCTACGCGCCCGGGACGATCACTCGCAACACCTGACGGTAGAGAGGCTTTTTATTATCATCATCATTAACAAGACATGTTGGTACTGTTGAGCACAAGTCTCCTCTCAGAATAAGAGGGTTATCATAATAGTAGGCTAATCAGAAGTATATTGTATGAGTTTAATAAATTGCTAGATCTTAAGTTACCTTTCAGACTGCAACACCTCTTAATATAAAATGATCTCGCAGTGAAGCGCTAATCAGTCATTTAATAAAGGTCCTAAATACGAACTTGTATTACTTTTTACGAGTACCTACATACCTGCTCGTAGTCTGTAGCTCGTAGCAATGGATTCGTAGAAACTCGAACTCGTGTTTTGCACTATTTAAATGTTTATATTGTGGATACTTGTTTCGTACTCAAATAGAAAATATTGCTTTTACCTAACCAAAACATTTTTATAACATTGAAATCCTGTTTCATTATTTACAGAATAATTCCTAAAGATATAGAAATAGTGGTCTAAATTAAGAAGATTTTTGTCATAAAGTAGGCAATTGGCACCTTCTTACCTGTCCTATTCTATTTTAATTGGCTTTTAAATATCTACGGCTTAAACAAATATATTTAAGTCAATGCTACGAAGTGAAGAGTAAACTTCTTTGTTTTGTTATTCTAAGCTCTATGTAGTTAGTAATAAGGAATGCGGTGATGCAAACGCTTTGAGTGCTTGTAAAATAAATGTCAATGAATTAATACTTCCCTTGACCACAATTACGCAGTTTTAGGCTTTTTAGATCTAGGTCTCCTACCATAAAATAACCTGACGTTTTAAATAAAGTGCTTGTAAAGTAAGCCTTCATTCGCACGAGAGATATAATATGTTTAAATAACAGAGTTTTTAAAACATGACGCTTTTTTTCGAGCAGTGTTAATTTTCAATTTTGGGCGTTGGAAATAGACCTTCATTTAACTTCATGCTACGGACCGCGTCCGTTAAAAAACTCTCGTGCCAATGTGGGATAAGCCTATTTGAAATAAATGAATTCTGATTTTTATGACGATTATAAAATGCAACCGGAAGTAGAAACTGCCCAAAGTGTAAGCTCCGAAAGCGTCACGCAATCAAATCGCTCGTTCCGGCGCGCGGCGCGCGGGCGCCTTGATAACGCTAATGAGCTGCGACTTGATTTCATTTGTTATATCATTTATTACTCTGATTACAAATGTACCAATGAGGTACTATATCCTACTCATATAATAATCATTAGGCTTCCGCTGCTGTATTGCCTACTAACAGCTTTATTCAACTGACAAGCTTATTTAACGTGACAGATAAACTAGATACTCAAAGACAATGCATTGGTAGTGCCTCGGTTCGGTTGTGCATGTAAACGTGCAGTGGGCACTACTCGCATGCTCGTTTGCCCACGATTATAGACACAAAAAAAACTTTAGAAAGCTTCAGATATATTGAATTTGTTTTTTAGATATTTTTATCCTCCATACGATCTAAGTTAAAATCACTGTAAACAAGTTAATTTAACCTTAAAACTATTATATTATACTTTAAAGAATGTTATGGTTTAAACCTTATTCCACGTAGGTATATGAGTAATGCTTAAACAAACAAATAGTCAAACGTATCAGTACGTAGAAAATCTGTTTTGGCGTGTCTTTAGTGCGTACCTTCTACACATAGTAGCTATTCCTACATAATAAGGCATACAAATCGGCTTACTTTAAAAATTGATGAATGTGATTGAGGACACGTTAATTATGAAATGTTATTTATGTATAATAAAATCTGACTCGAAAATTGTCAATTGCAGTCCAGCAACCAATCTTTTATTGCAACTGCGAAAAAACTACAAAGCCAAGTTTCGAACTCAGGACAGGATCCGAAGCGGAAAAAGCTATATCCACGGTACCAACGACACAAGCAAAGTCCCGATAAAACATTCCAATTCCAAAAACAATAATTATAATTTATCCTAACAATTATGAATGTGGTGTTGTCAAAAAATTGTCACGCCGTTCCGTGGCAGAGGTGTAAATTATCAAAAGTGAACGTGTCATAAGTTTTTGTCATAACATGTGAATATATGACGAGCCGCGCTTTTGATGATGTGCTCCTTTTGTTCCGGAATGTACTCTGAATATACGATAGTGTTGCCAATTAATATAGCTGTCGACAATGTTTACACTCGTAAATATGATATGCGAGGTTATTAATATAAAAATGTCTTGTTTCGTTTGTCGAGACCTATTTTTACAAGCTTTAATTTGCAATGATTGCTTGAGTAAAATCTTACAACTGAATTTTAATAAAACACCACCAAAGTCAAAAGTAAAACAGTAGAAGCAACGTAGTGGAGCTAGATGTTATAAGCTCGATAGATAGTGGCTTCTATTCCCGCCCACAGCCGTTTAAATTAATAATCCGTCCGACAACGGTTTAGCGAGTAATTGAAGGGAAAAATCTTGTTCTCGCGATGCAATAGTCACATATCATAAGTTACTATTGCATCTTTATTATTTATATTTATTTATGAATTATCATGTATCACTTATTTGGGCACTATGCTATTAGAGTAAACGAATAACACTGGTTCGCAAATATAATATTTGCTCATTTAATCGCAATGCGAATAGTCACCATTTTGTAATATTTAGTAGTAACAAGAGCAATGTAACGCTAAACGCGTGGAAATTATTTACGAAGCAGAAGCGCGAGAGACGGACGACGACAAATCGACACCGATATCTGTCGTCTAGGGGTGGGATCAGTGGGATGGTTAGCTTATCGATGACCTTTTAATAGCTATAGTAGCACCTGAGTACTATTAATAGTAATAATTTGTGATTATTATCTGCTAAATGTTGTTTATATAGAAAAATTAGCAAAACTTAATTAATTATTTTATGCTCATTTACTTATTCAATAAATTATATTTTATATACAGCACGACTAACGACTGCTAAATTAGATGCATATTGAAGAGTAGGGATTATTTTCTGTCTAGCGACATTATTAAGCTCGGGTGTTTGTGTGTTGCCGGTGTATTTACAAGCACAAGAATCTCTAATCCAGAAATTAGTATTACCAACCTTAACTTTAGAAGTCGGTGGCCTACGGAGAGCTCAATAAACCCTCATTTCTGACACAGTTAGTTTGCGAAAGTTCATTAAGACGAGTAATTTAATATATCCTGTTTGTTATTAACTTTCCTGACAACGCATTGACTTTGCATCTGAACGTTGTATAGTCAACATAAATATCCTAAGGATGCTCCATTTTTGGTATAACGTGGGTTGAAGATTAAAGGATATCTACGTGACGTTGTCGCATAGATTCGTCAGCTTGTCGCGGATGATAGCAAACTAGATCAAATTATTATAATTGTACGACGCGATTTAATAAATCTTTATATAAGGATTTATCAACATTTATTTTTATTTTTCCTTAAAACTTTTAATTATGGACATCGACAAAACAATTATATCGACGTTTGATGATCCAAGCACTACGAACATTAAATCGACTCTTTGAATCGGTTTCTTTGAGTCTTAACTAATTGGTTTTGGAGCGAGACGGCGTCATTCGGAAAGTATTGCGCCAAACAAGGACAAAAGCTCGAGGCGGGAAATATCTCTCTTCGCGCATAATTTACGGCGCGCCTTTGACGACTCGCCGTTGACTGTTACTGGTGTTTTCGGCCAATATAACGATCACTATGATATACCAAACCTAACTTATAGATGCACGCTTTTCTTTCTCAATCTTTTTTACAACGAACTTATCGAAGTCCACGTCTGTCCAACTAAGCCTCAGTGGCTCAGTGGTTTCGGCCGTACTCATCATCAAGAGGTGGAGGTTCGATGCCCGTCCGCTGGATTATTGTCGTACCTCTCCTAACACAGTCTTTCCCGAATAATTGGAGGGGAATGGGAATACCTATTAGGCATATTTAAACGATATAGAAAAATCTTTATAAAAAAACCATAACATCTGCATTTCAATGTGCAAAAAAAATTTGAAGGTTGTAGACAACTTTCGTTCAAATCTACAACCTCACAAACTTTTGTGAGGTTGTAGATTTGAAGGTGATAATATCTGGACCTACCGACTGACGACCTTAAAAACTCTTTTACCAATAGAAAGCCACGTTATTTGCGAGTGTCTTAGGTTTTGTTTTATCCCCGTATTCCCACGGGAACGGTAACTACGCGGGTGAAACCGCGCGGCGTCTGTTATGTATGATAATGTTGGTAAAGTTCTAGAACCGAAGAGCTAATAGAGACGTAATACTTAAGTACTTACATTACTAAACACAACAACAAATTACTCTGGATTAGATTAAAACGATGTTAGTCATCGGTATATTAGGAAAAAGATTCTTCTATTCCATCGATTGCTAATAGACATCCAAAAAGGAAAAAGTTCTGAATTTTATGGTGTAGTTTAGATGAAGGTATATCTATGATTTTGTATAGCAATAGACGATCATTAATTCGTGAGACTTCACGAATTTACAGCGGTTTCATGTCGTCAAATATATCGCGCCCTCCGTTTGAAGCGCCGAACGCTGAGTAAGAACAAAGGCGGCAATGGATCATTAACAATTCAGTTCCCGATATTATAAATTACATTCAGTTGATTTTTCTTCAGCTAAATATAATATATCTGTAGTGGAATTCTTTTAAACTAGAATTTAAATGGAACGCGCGAGAATAAAATAGGTTTTTGATGATGTGTAATTATATGAAGTTGTGGAGGATATTTTACGACGTTAGAATCGTTACGCTATCGTGACGATTCGAACGTGAAACGTTTCGTTTCGCGCGTAAGTTATTTAACGTACGATGAAAGTTTTGATTTAATAACGATATTTATAAAATAAAAAAAAATCTGTTTATTTCAGGCCATTGACCCATATATTAAAGCTAAAATTAATTTAAATATCTGCCCCGCCTTACTGATACACCGGGCACACATATAGGTATGTGCGTGTACCCAGTGCCAATATGGGATAGTTAAAATTGTCAACAACCACCTTCAGGAAGGTGTTGGTGCTCCCCCTTACCCTGCTCAACAGCGATGTAATTCGTTTGCTCTTCCATACGCAAACATAGCTGATGCACTGCAGTACCGCGGGAGCCCCAACATCATTTTGAAGGCGTTATTATATTGCACTCAGTGCATTGTATGTCTTCTGCGTATAGTTTTAAATCTGCTGTGTTGATTTTAGAGTTCCGAACGTATTACAAAACGGAATCCTTGTTTTAATTCTACACACCTATAAATGAAGAACTCGAAGCTCTATACATAAGTATTTTCTATTTTACTAGCCCTCGGGCTAGAAGAACGTCTTTCTAAGTTTCTTCTTTCTTTCATCTGTCGGACGTTGAAGTCCATGACGTAGTTTAACGGACATACAAGTAACTCCTCCTCCCGTGTTGGGTGGAATCCAGTCCTAAGTAGTAGGTATAGTTATGCTTTTTCAGGGAAAGAGGAAGGGAAAACAAAATCTGGAAAGGCATACCATAATTTCGCAGGAACGAAGAGCCAAAACACTTTGTACGTGTCCAAGGGACAATAATTTAGAATGTAGCAATGCAATGGCAGTTCTATGGTAAAGTGGTGAGGGAGGAACTAGATCAAAACGTGAGCGCACTCTACGAATTGTAGAAAACCGCCGAGCAACCTTTCGTCGATGCTCCAACATTTGTAATTATGCGATATATGACGTTTCGTTGACCATGAGCCTTCTAGCCCGGTGATCCACCGAATGTGAATTAAAGAAACGTCAGCACCACAGAAACCCATTGCTATATTGTTTGATACTATCGCCGCCGCCGGACGCCCGAGACTTCGTCCACGTGATAATCGATGTGAACTTTCAACCCCTATTTCAGCCCCTTCTATTTATATTGTCGTGTCTTTATACGATCCGCTAATTTGACCACTACAGTTTGTCGTAGTAGAAGTGATAAAGATTGATCTGAAACATAATAATCATGAAAGAAGTCAGTTCAAAGCCATCAGTATGTGGGTCGCCACGCCTCTTCCCGTCCGCTTTTGGCCACTGGAACGTACACGAAAATAAAAATATTACAAGTATAATATCAACCCTTTTATTTTTATACCTATATAGTTTTAACCGACTTCAAAAAAAGGAGAAGGTTCTCAAGTCGACGTATGTGTTTTTTTTTTATTTTATGTTTGATAACTCATAACTTCGTCATTTATTAACCAAGGAATTTTTAGTGCCTACCCTTTTTTAAAACCTTATGTCCACCATTGGCTGCACGCTTGGGATCGCTTTTATCTTAATTGATATGTATGACAGATCTTGATCACGTGACCTGTCGATAGCAAATTCCCATACATTTTTCTAGTTTTTGAAGCGTTTACGATCGTAGAAAGAGAATCGACGTGCCACTTGGCTAAAGTAGCTGGTTTGCTTGTCCATAGCACCTAAAGAATGGTACGATACATAGAACTTGCTTGTTATTTAGAAGAGCCATTCAAAACTTCTTTCAACGTGGTTGTGCACTGGTAAGTTAGTAGGTAGAAGTGGCAAGTGGCAAGTGTGCAGTGTGTAGTGTGTAGTGGCCGCCCGCGACGCCGGCGCGTTTGATGTGTGGTGGGCAGCTTCAGGGAACCGCACGTGTGGTGGGCGGAGCTGCAGGCGCGCCCGGCCGACACTGAGTGCGAGTGTTTGTGATCACTTACACTGTTTTGTGTCTTTGGAGAACAATAATAAATTCTTCATTACACTTTAAACAAATTTTGACGGCCTCCGTGGCGCAGTGGTACCTATACAAAACGGAGGTCCTGGGTTCGATCTCTGGCTGTACCGATTGAGGTTTTCTTAATTTGTCCAGGTCTGGCTGGTGCGAGGCTTCGGCCGTGGCTAGTTATCCTACCGACAAAGACGTGCCGCCAAGCGACTTAGCGTTCAGGTACGATGTCGTGTAGAAACAGAAAGGAGTGTGGATTTCATCCTACTCCTAACAAGTTATCCCGCTTCCATCTTATATTACATCATCACTTACCATCAGGTGAGATTGTAGTCAAAAATACATTGCGATATAACTGAAACCTTCGCGCAGTAAACGCAATCTCTGCGAAACAGTGTACCTAGGTATACAGGGTGATTCGGACTTTAGTGCGGACATTTTTTTTCGTGGTTCTGTATCATTAATAGAACATAAATCTACAAACAGTTCGATACATTTTATGTAATTTTTTTTTTCAATTTATGTCTCAGAAATAACAAAATAATGGACACATTCCCAAACAAACTGCGCAACTGCTGGCGGCACTTTGTAAGACGCCGACAAAGAAATACCGGCAGTAGTCATATCGCTTCGGCTTCGGCTGACGGGGGTGGCAGGGGTGAGGGGATCGAAAAATCCCTGAGGACGCCTGCCGAATTGCCGATGGGCGACCAGTGACAGACAATCTGCCGTCGCTTGCGCATTTAAGTCGAATCATCCTTTAATGCAAAAGTTTGCGTAATAATAATCATCATTTGTATTTCATTATTCCAATCGAAAGTTTATAATTTTTATTATTACTAGGCATTATTGATGGTCCTAAGCCCAATAAAGTATGAAGGGAAAATCGATACTCAACTCAAAAGTGACGACCTTTAATTATTATAAAAAATAATAGGTACAAAAATAAACGTAGAAAGGTCAACGGCCCTCGGCGCGGGCGCTCGCTAACCTAGTACCTACCAGCTGATTTTGTAGTTGCCTATTACTGTGCTATTACTTAGTACAGCGATAGGGTGACCCTCAAATTCTGTTTAAATGTTTAAACTTTAGCTAACGATAACTTTGTTATTGTTGAGTTAAAAAAAAAAGAAAAAATACGTGTTCATTAAATTTTGTTTATGTACAAAATATAAAAATATCCGTACTTGAAAAAATTTCTTCCTGTATAATGATTAAGTTGTATATTACTATTAAAAGTTAGTGTGCAAACAATAAAAAACAGATTTAATTTGAAACTCCCGTGACACTTATAAAACTGAATTTATTTAATTTAATACGACTTAACATCATAAGTTCTTGGCATCATACTCGTGATAGGTACTCGTAGAAAAGCGCCGATATGTTCAAAGTGGCTTTTCGTTGATCGTTTATATACCTACTTACTTAGTCAAGAACCACCCGTCACCACCACGTTAGATATCAAACAAAAAAATCCGCATCATAATCGATACTAATTTAGAGAAATAGATTTTAGTCTGGATTAACAAATACGATTAACTTTTCATCCCCGAAAAATGAATGGTTCCCGCGGGATTTGTGAAAAACTGAATTCCACGCGGACGAAGATGCGGGGTCCGATAATATAACATTTTTAACGCGGGCTATTCTGATACTAGTAAAAGTATCACACTGTTTTATCTTCGATTCTTTACCTACAGCATCAATATTATAAAAACTTTTTAGTTATAGATGTTTTCTGTGGTAATACCTAGTCTTATGGTCAGTGATTTGGTCTATGGTCCGTAACCACATGTGGCTTTTGCCACGCCCTCTTTTTGCCCTTTGGTTGCTCTTAGCAACGATTCCGACAAACGCCGGCGCTTCTGTTTTTGTATCTATCATCACAACTTCATCTTTATGCCTTGTTATTGAATGCCCGACGTCGTCTGCAAATCATTAAAAATATAATACCCAATCCATTAATAAAACGTTAACTGCTTTGTTTATAATACCTACCACAAGATTTTAGTTATTACCAAATATCTGAACGTGATTTTCACGATTTCATTCCTTATACCCAAAAGTTTCTAACATACCTAAAAAGGCTAAAAATACATATAAAAACAAATAAGGTTGATGTCCATAAAACAGCAGCTAAATAAATGAAAACCAAATATGTCCAAGTAATAAAAGCCCAGCCTTCTCGGTAGAGCAGCGACCATGCCGTCGGCTGCGGGTGGGGGGGGGGCACATGCCGCGGTGACGTCACGCACCGGCTCGTCTGTCACCCGACACCCACCTTTGAAGTGACATTGTGGGCGAGCTGACACGCTTTTGTGCAGGTTCAGCGGAACCGAGCGCCTATATTATACACTTTTATCGGAAGGAGTCAGTTTTCAATTCACTTTGAAAAAGACTGGTTAATGAGATACCTACCTATATGTAGTTGAACTTCAAAAATAGAAGTCAAGTTTTACTTACCAATTTAAATTGAAAACTACTTATTTAGGTACATCTGGGTACTAAACCAAAATCGGGTCATCCTGTAATCTACGATGTTGGCTGAATATCTTTTTTTCTATCAACTGTAAAACAAAAAGTGACAAACGAATATAGAAACGAAAAACAACATAAAGTTGATGATTAAAAAATTGTTTCAACTAAACTTTAAAGCACAAAACGTTTAAACCATTAAACCCTTTAGAATAAAAACATAAACCACTTTATCCTAATCTATTTATATTGCAACCGCTTAAAACGAGCACACCTAATAAGTTAACACCGACGCGTAAATCTCAAACATGTCGCGCAATGAATTAAGCCCTTGCTCTGTCTATTTCGGACATGTCGCTGACAAGTTACAAGCAACAAGATAATGTCGCACGCTGTGGGTGCGGCACTAATTTGCACCCAGCTGATGTATTGCCTGTTGTTTTGTTCCGACGAGTCGTTGACACGTCGAGTGATTAGGGAGTCTGCTGAAGATAATCTTTACACTACGTACTTTACGATTTCAAAATATGCAATAACTTGAAACTTAATAGACAATAGAGGCACAGAATAGAACACAATCACAAATAAGTGCTCTAAATTATCATTGACTTCGTCGTTAGTAGCTTGTGCTGTAACGCATGCATGAGTTGCATAAATATACGTTACAAACACATGAGGCCAGGTTGATGGACACAGGGTGGGACTTTGCACGCCCTGCAAAGTTTTGCTTTGTTAACTGTTTAAAGACGAAGGTTTTCCATAAAAGTGGACCAACTGTTTGATAATTATTTTTTACAATAAGGTGGGCAAAATAAAACAGGCTGCATTGAAGATTGTACAGTATAATACATCCCTTGAGGTTGCTCCGAGTTTGTGGTGAAACGGATGTAGACTTGTTATCTAATCTGGGTAGTGCTTAGTGGAGAATCGCAAACCAACTTACACATTGTTCTTCATCAGCCTTTTTGGTTTCTAAATTCTCCATTACCACTGCCTTTAGGAAAGGTAGTTTGTAGATTAGGCTTACCACCCTGCTTCTGTAATCACTGAAAGTATAGCATTTGTTTTGTCGGCAGACCCCAATGCGAGCGCGATGGGCAACCCAGGCATGGGTGGCGGCGCGCAGCAGTACGGGGAGGTGAACCAGCTGGGCGGCGTGTTCGTGAACGGCAGGCCGCTGCCCAACGCCGTCCGACTGAGGATCGTGGAGCTGGCGCAGTTGG
The DNA here is from genome assembly GCF_947172395.1 of Bicyclus anynana. Lineage (NCBI taxonomy): Eukaryota > Metazoa > Arthropoda > Insecta > Lepidoptera > Nymphalidae > Bicyclus > Bicyclus anynana. The sequence goes on along the minus strand of NC_069103.1, from coordinate 14,587,476 downwards.
GCATCAGGTCAGTGCACTTACCATCATTACCAGCCTATTTCACCGGCCCACTACATGCCTATCTCTTGGACTATTTCAATTTGTAGTTATTTAAGTTCTGGCTAATTAATTGTGAAGTCAGGAAGTGAGCTGCATTTTTTCGAGAAGGAAGAAATCTTTTCTATTCAATAAGAAACTACAGGTTTTACTTCTATTAGCAATAAAAATCATGCCCACATTGAATGGTGACAATAATACTGGCTCCATATTTACGCACTGGACAGCCAGACTGATTGGCAGACAGGGCAGGCCTGCGCTAAAATGAGCTAGCCTTTCTGTCACCAGTCAAGGCAATTATTCGAAATAGTTCGAATTCCCTTAACTAAATTATCATTATTATTTTTGGCCGCTTCCACAAGTCCTCTGCTCAACATAGGCCTCACCCTAAGGACTTCTACACAAACAGGTTTTGAGCAGCCTGTATCCAGCGGCTACTTGCAATTTGGTCCACCTAGTGGAGGATCTACTAAGACTGCTTTTTCCGGCTTGTCTTTTAAATAGGTTGCCTTTTAGTACATAAATATAATTTAAAGTAAAGTAAATGAAAACTATAATGTCCTTCTATATTTTAGAAAGGAGGATGTCTCTGCATGTTGAAACTCGCTTGACTCTAGAGATATCTTAACAGAAGGTTATTGTTGCCAGGCCCTGTGACATAAGCCGACAACTCCGGGTATCTCACGGCTGCGTGTCCAAGATCTTGGCACGGTACCACGAGACTGGCTCCATACTTCCTGGCGCCATCGGTGGCTCCAAACCTCGAGTCACCACTCCCAAGGTTTGTCTTTTTTATAAACATTACAAAAAATATAGTTGTAGAATGTTATGCTTAATTACATGTCATGCTCCAAATTCAAAGTTTCAATCTTGTTGTAACCTGGCCTTCTCCGTCAGGTGGTGTCATACATCAAGCAGCTGAAAGCCAAGGATCCCGGCATCTTCGCGTGGGAGATCCGCGACCGGCTGCTGGCGGACGGCGTGTGCGACAAGTACAACGTGCCGTCCGTGTCCAGCATCAGCCGCATCCTGCGCAACAAGCTGGGCGGCGCGCTGTACCCCGTGCCGCCGCTCTACCCCGTGCCGCCGCAGCGCTGCTGGCCGCTGCACCAGCCCTACGACTACTACGTGTATCTGCAGGTCTGTCTGTAACACTGCACCCGTCCGTGTCCAGCATCAGCCGCATCCTGCGCAACAAGCTGGGCGGCGCGCTGACATATATCTTCATAACAGCCGATGGACCTCTGGACTTCCAAACACCACGATCTCAAGCCGCCAGCATCCAGCGGCACCCTTCCCTTTTAAGCTATAGCCTCAGATTTGAGACCTAATGTACACGAATTTCTGAGACTCGACTATATTTTAGACGTACCGGCTAAAACTTTCGAGACGCCTAACCTAAGCTATTGTCCACAGGGTCGGCAGCACGCAGCCAGCGCGCAGCACCTGCCGCACGCGCACGTGCCCCCTCCCCCCCACCACGCGCACGCACACGCGCTCTGACACCCGCACGCGGCGCCCGCGCACCCGCACGCGGCGCACCCACAGCCGCACCCGCACCCACAGCCGCCGTGAAGCGCCGCAAGTGCAATAGCTACAGCAAGAGATGAAGAAACGTGTTGACAATAAAGTGGTGTGTAATCAGTGTTATGTAAAATGCTCACGGACGTTAATACTTCTAATGCTCGGTCCACACATCAACGAAAAAACTACCAACGAACTGTGCACTATTTTATCGAATGTGTATACGAAATTTGGCACAGTTTTTATTTATGAGCCATGCTATGGGTACGGGACGTTTGATGGAATGGAGTCCGCAGTCCATATAATGTTCTCGTTGCAGTGTGGACCGGGCGTAAGACTAAGTATTACGATTACATAGTTTGTTTTACATGTGTAATTTATTCTATGAAGATTTCAAAATGTGTGTCTGAATGTCGAATATTGTACCTAGATTAAACTTGTGTTGCTTTGAGGGTGGAGCCCATGGTTGAATAAGCTCATGAATCTTGCATTGCCATATCAAGGCAGCAAGGTTTATCTTTTGGGCCAAATAATCAACAGGAATTGGTTTTAGAACGGATTACCTACTATATAGGTATCATACCGATACGATATAGAGGCCTTAGATATGACTGACTCTTGAGTAATTGTCTAAATCTCATAATGCAGCACCCGCAAAATAAACCAATTTCTTGTATCATGCCCGATAAATATGCCAATGTGTGTACCTACTCGTAAGCTGTGATAGCCCAGTGAATGTGACCTCTTCCTTCGACTTGGAGGGCGTAGGTTCGAATCCGGGTCGAGGCATGCACCTCCAATTTAGTTATGTGCATTAAAAAAATATATCACTCGTCTCATACGCTGAAGATGAAATAACATCGTGAGGAAACTTGCATACTAACCTGAGAATTTTATTAATTCACTACGTGTGTCAAGTCTGCCAATCCGTATTTGGCCAGCGCGGTGGACTAAAGACCCCTCTCATTCTGAGAGGAGACTTTTGCTCAACAGTGAGCCGAATATGGGTAGTTAACGATTATGTACTTCAGTATGGAATATTTCCCCATTTTCGATGTCGACTGAAAACATGTCGAACAACAACATTAACTGATTTAACCATAAATGTTAACGTAACGCTTATCAGTCGGTGATAAGAAATCATTTCATTTCAAATTTTATTGTGCACGAGTGTGAGTAGGTACCGACTTTACGCAAGCATAATTAAATCAACAGTAAAAAAAACTACGTTGCGTTAATATTTTATACAGGGCCGGATCTAGGGGGGGCAACCAAGACACTTGCCCTGGCAGGCTTTTTAAGAGGGCGTCAAAATCGTTATAATGAGTAGCTACAAAATTTTTGGAAAATACCAACCAATTGTGAGTTTTCAACGTTAAAAATACAAGAACCCTTAAAGCTTGACAAGTTCGTTGTTGACACTCCCATGATATGCAGGCGACGGGGGGATGCGCGGGTGAAAAGTCGTGCGCGCGGGCAGAGGGAAGGACTGCGTGGGTATGAAGTCGTGCGCGCGGGGCATCGCTACCCCTCCCGGTTCGTGCGGACCATCGGGAGTGCTACGAACGAATATACCAAGCTATAGAAATGAAATCTCTGCCTCTGAAAAAATTAAAATTAATATACATATTTAAGAGTGTAATAGAAATTGTGAGTAGATATTATTATGTATAGTGTTTAATGAATGTAGCCATACAGTGTATATAAATATATGACGTTATTATATGATAGTATATTTTAAGTTATTATTTACTTGTGAAGAGACAATTATGGGTACTTATCTTAGTTGTAATAGCAACAAATTGTAATATAAGATTAAAACAGTCCGCATCAAGTATGTTTGTCGCTGAAGTTTCCAGTGCCGGCGCCAGGCAAAAAATCACTATGCAAAGCACCTTTCGCTTTGCAATCAATTAGTAAATACAAAAAAATCTTTGATCTCACTTGTGGTAGCACTATTATTAGTTATATTAAAAACAAAAAAAAAGTTTAAAATATTTATATTTTAAACTTTCTTTGTGTTGCTTGACAACTATGCAACAAGTAATTGAACTTTGAAATTAATAAGCAAATTCATCGGCTCCTGATGTGGCCGGTGTCTGTGGTCTACTTAATTCAAATCAAATCATTCTTTATTTTGCCAGAATTAAAAGTTATTGCAAAATAAAGCACTCTGTAAAGCAAGGTTAAAGGAGCTCAAAGTGGGGTACGCGGTTCCCATTAGTTAGGGGTTCGGTGTCACTTGGAAATTTTAACAGGGGTTCGTAGAGCCGAAACTTTGAGAAACCCTGCTGTAGAGAATCAAAAATAATAATTACACCTCAAAATTATCGCCAACGATGTCAATGTGCACGCGAAGTAAACTTCAGAACTGCAAAGTTACTCGATGCGTACTGTATAGTAAGAATAATTAATTAACTCTATAAGTATGTATTTTTACTTGTCACTTCAACACTACGCATCTACAGTGTCTATGAAGTGAAAGTAAACGCACTCGGTTCAAAATGTGCTCAAGACAAGCGCAGTTTAGCGCACATGTTTTGTGTTCAGAAGAATACTCGAACTTTGATGCGTCAATAGTTCCACGGCACAGGGGCGGACTCTATACCGAGAGGGGGGTTGGTTCCTCCCCATTGAACTATTGTCGTACCTATTCCTAACAGTCTTTCTGATAAAAGGAGAGGAAAGGGAAATTTGGTCATTTTAAATAGACATCCTTGAAAAAATTGGTATTGTAGTGTTGAGGTGGTAGATAAAATAATATTTAATTTGATTGTATATATGTATATCTGAAATTCTGATGTGAAAAGTACTAGAAGAAGTGATGTCATTTTCTCTGTTAGGGCAGGGTCACACAAATGCGTTCAAACTGACAGTTCATTGTGTGTAATTCTTGCGTCCGACTGATTAATAAAATATTGTAAGACTTGTAGTTATGGCTGTTATTTTTAATACAACGCAAAGTTATACTAAGCCACACAATAAAAATGTAATATTTATTGTAATATTATTTTTTTGTAATAAATAGGTAGGTAGTTTCAGTCATGAGAACATGATTTTCTCTTTTATTTTCAAACTTGCGTTGACCCATCGCAGCGTGTGCTATACTGGGTTTAACTTGAACGCAACTGTCGACGCATCAGTGTGGCCGAGCCCTAAGAGTCCATGGACACAAAAAAGCTGACGCAATTTTACAAAAGACCAGTGCCTTTATGTTATGGTCCAAACTATTAGTAGGTATGTAATTATAATTAACTAAATGAATGTTTATATTACAAATCATACAAGATATCTTTCTACTGCTACAATTAAAATAAATTGGTTTTATTTATATTTATTTCTGGATTTCATTTTCTGTTACCCGAGATAGGTAAACAAGGATCTACATTTTGAAATGAAATTAGGTTCTGCATATCAAACAAAAAAAAATTAATAAAAAAAATGATGATTGTCCTCAACGCCTCCCTGAATCAATAATCCAGGTTGTGATAAACTTTAGTAAGGTATTGCTCATACATACATATACATACAGGCAGCGTCACTTGAGGAATAGAAACTATAAAATTATAACTATAAACGCTAAAAGCTTAATCACCATATGCTTCTCAGGTAACTACGGACATTTGGGGTCATGCTGACTGAGGGAGGTAGCATGTGTCAAATTTCCAGACCTTTGATCCTTCAAGCAGTCCTGGTAGCACTTTAAGCAATTGCTTAAGGCATCTCGGGAGGCGTCAGAGACGACCGAGAAAAAAACGAGCATATGAAAGATTTCAAAATCCGCGCGTTTTAAATTAACTTGACGTTTGGTTTCTCTTTCTACATTAGGGATCGAAGCGTTAGTGATCGTACCTACCTACCTACTATTACCGTATTACCTACAGGCCTACATTCCTAGCACCCGTCCCCAGGTTGGCCTACGCAACCGGTGGATGTGATCCGGACTGTCTCGCCACGTGTTTTACGCCACGTGAAACTTTTTAACTTAGTCCGTTGCGTATCTAACAATCAATGAGTGTACCATAATTGTTTGACTAATTAAAAAAAATCTTTAAATTGCATTTAATAAGTATTAAATTAATTAAAAGCCATTACATATAAATAACACGTATTTGTTACCAAAATATAGTATACAGTACTTTACAAATAGCAACAGAATGCACTGGTTAATTGATTTAAAAGTGCCCCGTCTTGTAACCGTACCCACCGGCCGCCGCCGCTTTACTACCACAAAACAATAAACCGCAGGATATTGCTGCGGCGACGCACTCTCCCTCACGAATTACCAATTAAGCCCTTGCTTTGTTTGAATTTAATACCACCTAATCCGAAAATTTAGTATATTAATAACAAATTTTATGACGCTCGCACGCAAACCTGCTCGCTGTAGGGCTGATGAAAATACATAGGTAGGAACATCGATATTGTATCTATCCTGAATAAATTATTCCTTCTATATCTTTTGGTCATGGTTTCACGACTCAATGCGGTTTGTCCACCAGTGGACGTCAGGTGATCCACGGGTGGAAGCCTTGTTAACCAGTAAACATCGAGTAATTAAAGAGTGGATGAATAGTTTTTAAAGGGCAGCTACTTGTACCTACATATGTTTGCTAATGGCTCTAAAGTGTTTTTCAGATAGCATGGGTACGGTAACAGTTGCCTGATGACGTTTATAATAGGTACGTACTACTATAATCGCGGCAAACTTTCAAGAGTGAAACGAACGTACCTATAGTCCACAACTTTAGGTTTTTTACACAACAATAATACTACTCAAAAAGGTTCTTTTAAGCGACACTTTTCGTTTCGATTCACGTACATTTTATTTTTAATAATAAGCTTTACGGCTCTGGGTTCTAGCCCTTTTGATTCCGGATTCACATACAACAAATTAATTATGACGGACCAATTATAGAAAGACCTGCCCCGCAAGACGTTTCCTCTCTGTCAAACAACCAACGATCTAACGCGTTATCGATTGTATCGATGTTTCATTGTTGTAATCGTTTTCGTCGTCTAAAAAGCTCCCTAATAATTCCGGTTTGTGTAGTAAGTAGTCAGTCAGTCAATGGCATGAAAAACGGTCAACAACTTCTAATTCACTAAAAGATGACGTGACGTTTAATTTGAAAATATTTCTATTTTATGTTTGTTATTCTTTACATGGTAGCCCTTGATTTCAGTCTCACTCAGTAACTGATGTTCAGTCAGTAACTGATGATGCAATCTAAGATCGAAGCGGGCTAACTTGTTAGGAGGAGGATGAAAATCCACACCCCTTTCAGTTTCTACACGACATCGTACCGGAACGCTAAATCGCTTGTCGGTACGCCTTAGCGGTCGAAGCCTTCTACAAGCCAGACCTGAACCAATTAAGAAAACCTCAATCGGCCCAGCCGGGAATCCAACCCAGGACCTCTGTCTTGTAAATCCACCGCGCATACCACTGCGCCACGGAGGTCGTCAAAAACATAATTATAATTAATATTTTACTTTTCGGAGGGTAGGCGTGAAATAAGTAACACACATTTTTGAAACGCTGTTTATTTTATTTTTAATTATAATAGAAAGTTTAAAGTATATCTACTTATTTTCACTATATTATGTCCCAGTGACTTCAAATACGTACCAGCTAATGTAATCCTCGTGATAATTTATTTATATTTCATAACCACAAAATTTTACACAAGTGTTCGCGATATTGATACAAGATGGATTCTTTGAAACAGTCTTTTTCTGCTATGTCGGATATGTTCTACACGAAGATGGACGAATTCCAGCAGGAATTACAAAAGAACACTGCTTCGAAGACGGCCGTGACCACCTCATCGATAGCCGCGGACTTTGCTTCTTTCAAAATATTTATTGTATCCACATTGAAAACGCTGCAGCAGCAAGTTGAATTCCTTCGGATGGAAATGGATCGCCAAGAGATGCGACAAAGGCGGAAGATGCTGCTCTTGCACGGAATTTCTGAAGCGAAGGCGGAGAATTTAACTGCACGTGTCACATCGATATTTGCTCAACACTTGGATCTCCCAAATTTTTCAAGTTCCAGCATAAAAACAAGTTATCGGTTTGGACGTTCTTCAGGTGGCAAACCCAGGCCTATTGTTGTTAAGTTCACAGACACAACAGTACGCAATAAGGTATGGTTTGCTAAAACTAAATTCAAGGGCACTGGTTTCACACAGTCGGAGTTTTTAACAAAGTCGCGCCACGACACCTTCTTAGAGGCTCGAAAGCGTTTCGGTGTCACAAACTGCTGGACGCGTGATGGATGCATATTTATCGTCGGCTCGGACGGCGTCCGTCACCGAGTAGAATCCTTGAGCGAACTTGAATTAATTCCTGATGTTTCGTCAGCGGCGGCGGCGGTAGCGGCGACGCGGGCGGTGGAGTCGCCGAACTCCGGTGTTGTATTAAATAGTCCAGTTGCTAAATTGCCCGTTTCTCGTACAGTTAGACGAGTGGTTAGGAAGTAGAAATTCAATTCTTGTTTATTTAGGTACTTATGACTAGACTTCACAACATTTTATTTTTTCTTTTATTTTAAAATTATACCCTCAAAATTGTATCAATAATCTGTACTTTCAATTGTCAATTTTTCATGAACTGTCAAAAGTGACGTGTATCAAGCGTTGACAATTTAAACAGTGATGCCAACTGTGAATAGCCACAGGGCCACAGGTTATTTATTAGTTACGTTTTACTTTATTATCTGTCAAATAAATCCGGTATCTGTTTATATTAGTAACCAGAGACAACAATTAGAACTTATATTGTTAACTTTAAGGCAAATTGCTTTGTGTTCGGATTTTCACTATTAAGTAATCCTGAATTATTGTCATGTATTTTCTTTTAAGTTATTTTTGATGTTATGCTATGGTTATAGATTTAGTTTTGTTTTTAATTGATTTTGTTATGTAATAATTTTGTTTTTAGTCATAAGTATGTTACACATTTTGCTAGCTGGTAGGTAAAGTTTATATTTGTTTATTTTATTTTACAATTTATATTTTCTTTTTTACATTTAATTAATAATATCATCTGTTTTAATTAATTTTTATATAAGTATAGATATAATTATTATTGTTATTTGAATTATTATTATTATTTTAATTATTTTAATTTTATTTATTTATTATTATATATAAATATTTATATACATTTTATTTCTTTCTTTAATATGTCATTTCTTAATACAATTGGCCTAAACGACTCATTCTTTTCGCTTTCTGATTCTAGTGTAATTAGTAGTAATGATAATTTTCAGAGCCTCCCAACTCTTAATGAAACACTTGATACGCACTTCTCTGATTCATTTAAAAATTTCAATATCAGAGTATTCCTGCACATTATCCCGATATGCTTTCTTCTTTTGATAGCAAATATATTCATGCAATCCTAATTTCTGAATCGTGGCTTAAACCATGTTTATCTTCCACATCATATGCTCTTCCTGGTTTTCACTTGATTCGGAATGACCGTGAAAATCGGGTTGGCGGAGGTGTTGCTATTTATCTCCGTTCGCATTTACCGTATACTGTTATTAGTGTCTCACAAGCACAGGCTGCCCCGCATGCTGAACATTTGTTTGTAGAAGTGATTTTTTCTAATCTCAAACTGCTTCTTGGAGTTTATTATAACCCTAGCCTGACTATTGACTTTTTTCCACAATTCGAGGTATTATTAGATAGTTTTGTTCCACTATATAAGCATTCGATTATAATGGGTGACTTTAATACTTGCCTTATAAAAAATGACTCTCGCGCCACGCGTCTAAAATCTATAGTACAGGCGGCTAATTTGCACCTTCTTCCTCTGTCCGCGACTCACTATTTTCCAAACTGTTCCCCATCACTTCTTGACATTATTCTCGTTTCTTCTAGTGATCATGTGGCTAAGCATGGCCAATGCCCTGCCGATGCCTTTTCATATCATGATTTACTTTATCTATCTTATAAGATCCGCCCCCCTAAAGCAAAATCAAGAATTCTTCTCCAGCGTAATTTTGGTGGTATGGATTTGGATCGTCTGAGGGATGATGCTGCGAATTTAAACTGGGATGATATTCGTGTTGGATCGAATATAGACGAACAAGTAGAGATTTTTAACTCCCTTTTAATTAAATTGTATGACCGTCATGCTCCAATTCGTCCAGTCAGAATCAGGCATCTTCCTGCTCCTTGGCTTACTGAGGAGATCAAAACCATACAACACAAAAAAAATGTTGCAAAGTCCAAGTTAAAATCAAAGGACACGGAGGCTTACCGGCATAAATATAAAGTTATTCGGAATCAGTGTAACAGGTTGTGTAGAGATATGCAACGACGCCATATTCATAAATCCATACTCGAAGAGGAAGACTCTGGTAGAGTATGGAAGTTTCTCAAATCTCTGGGAGTTGGGAAAGCAAATAGGAACAACCATACTAGTAATGTTAATTTAAACCAGCTTAATCAGCACTTTTCCTCATCTTGTACCATTGATAGTACTATAAAAAGTAATACAATAAATCATATTTCTGCTTTGCCCACTCCCGACGATCCAGCTTTTACCTTTAGTCAAATCGACTGTAGTGATGTTAAGAGAAGTATCTTGGAAGTCAACTCTGATGCTGTTGGAACTGATTGCATTAGTCGTAAAATGATCATACCTCTCCTTGAACTTCTAATCCCTGTAATTTCTTTCATTTTCAATAATTCCATTCTTACTGGTGTTTTTCCAACATCTTGGAAAAGGGCACACGTAATTCCAATTCCTAAAAAACCTAATCCCTCGAGCTTCTCTGATTATCGGCCTATATCAATTCTCCCATTCCTGTCAAAAGTCTTTGAACGTATAGTTCATAGACAACTAACTCTTTTCATGTCTCGGTGTAACCTTTTCAACCCATTTCAATCTGGTTTTCGTTCCGGTCATAGCACGACTACTGCTTTAGTTAAAATAACTGATGATATCCGCTCTGGTATGGATAACCAGTGTGTGACAATCCTGACACTGTTAGACTTCAGCAATGCTTTCAATAATGTTGATTACGATCTACTTTTGACCATTATGCGTTCTCTTAACATATCTCCTTCAGTCATTGACTGGTTTCATAGTTACTTGCATGGACGCCAGCAGCGTATACGAGTTGAAGATTCACACTCCGACTGGTGTTCAGTGAGTGCTGGTGTACCACAAGGTGGCGTGTTGTCTCCTCTCTTGTTTTCAATTTTTATTAGTACAATAACTCTAAATTTATCTTCTTTCTACCACTTGTACGCTGATGACCTTCAATTGTATGCCCAAGCTAAAATAGAAGACTTACCCCTTAAAATTAATTCAATGAATAAAGATTTACAGGGAATTGTTGAGTGGGGTAGATCTTATGGTCTGCAAGTAAATGCTTCTAAAACACAGGTCATCATTATAGGCAGTCACAAACAAATTGCCCGTATTAACTGGACAACACTTCCTTGTGTTGTTTTTGATGGAGTTCAACTACCATTTAGCGATACAGTACGAAATCTAGGTGTTGTATTTGATAAATATCTCTCCTGGGTCCCTCAGGTTAGCGAAGTGAGCAGGAAGATGTTTGCAGCAGTACATTCTTTGCGACGTCTCAGTAACTTCCTGCCTATACCTACTAAAATTACGTTGGCTCAATCTCTCCTTTTACCAATTCTTGATTATGCTGATACTTGCTATCTAGATTTAACTATTGAGCAATTTAATAAACTTGAGCGTATTCAAAATCTCTGCATTCGGTTCATATTTGGACTTCGAAAATATGACCACATTTCTGAATTTCGGACTAAGCTCAAGTGGCTTCCGATTCGTCTTCGCAGGAATACTCATATTCTGTCTCTTTTATACTCTGTTCTTTTCCATCACTATACTCCTTTTTATCTGAAAGAACGGTTTGAGTTTCTTAGTGATACTCACTGTCGTTCACTCCGTTCTGACGATAACCTTATCTTAAAAATTCCCACTCATAGTACTTCTTTTTTCTCTAGATCCTTTGCTGTCGAATCCGTAAGGCTGTGGAACTCTCTCCCTCCTGATATCAGACGTGCGAAATCTTTACCGATATTCAAGGGGCTCATTGGTAAACATTACTTTCCACCTTAAATTTTGTATTTTTTTTTTTTTTTTTTAATAATTATCGTCATGGTTTGTTGTGTTTATGACATGTTTATATATATATTTTTTTACATTTTTATACATTTATATTTATTATATATCTATATTTATATATATACTCGTATACGTATGTATAAATATTGTAAATATACAATTTGTATTATATGGTATATGTATCGTATTGTATATTATATATGTTGATATTTCTTAGTATTTTGTTACATAAGTATTTAACTATTTTCTTTTTTATGCGTTATTTTCTTTTATATATTACCTCTGTACACCCTAGCCTATATCTTTATAATTTTTATTATTAGTTTCTTCGTTAGGTTGCCTGGAAGAGATCGCTTTTTAGCGATAAGGCCGCCTATTGTGCATTTTTCTTTCTTTCCATTATTTTTCTGTATCGTATGTTTCTGTGTGGTGTACAATAAAGTATATTTTCATTTCATTCATTTCATTTCATTAATAATAAATTAAAACAATATATAAAAGAAAAATCGATTCTATTCTTCTAACGAACGAACGAACAGCAAAACATTGATCCATTAATTGAATATTCTGTGTACAGATTATAATTATTATTTATTCTTGTTAAATTTTTTCGATGTGTGAGTTTACCTCGTCCCCCTCAGACAAACGACAGACAATTTTGTTGCTGCATTTGGGTGGAATGCATTTCCATGTCTAATTCCTCTATGTTAATTAAATAGAGTTTGCAGAAATACAACACAAACGACATAAAAAGAACCTTAAATACCCCAAGCAGACATGAGTCACAAACCATTTTGAAAAACAAAGATTGAGTTTTATGGGTATTAATATGCATTTATAAAATTAAATAAGAGCTTTAATTAATTTTATAAATCGTATTATCGTATTATCATATCAAAAGAAGAAAGAAGTTGTAATTCAAATGATGTTTTCTTTTATTATAATGTGAATAAAATATTTTCATTTATTGCAGAATTACCTTAAACTATGATTAATTTTTTGATTTTGTATTAAGTGAAAGAAGATTTGAGATTTGACAGTTCACACTTCACAGCACAGAACACTACTTTATTTTTTGTCTGTGACTAATACTCCTACTTCACAGTATTCGTTAACTAAATCCAGTTTGTTGTGCGTATTTTCTTCCCTTATAATTTTTGTTATTTCGTTTTGTTCTCGTTTCGTTGTTATTGTTTATTATTGTTATTTGTTGTTCGTTTACTGTTTTTAATTTTATTTAGTTTAGTACGAAATTAAATTAGCACTTTAAATCTTAATATTTTACAAATAAAGGCCTAAATTGAAAAGTAGTGTCTTAACAAACTCATCAAATTCTACATAAAAACGTATGTCTAACAATAACCCACACTACGAGAAAACGAGTAAAAACTACTTGTCAAGTTTTTAATTTACGCCTATAATCGCGTACATAATTTTCATAGTCAAGCTACAGTTTTCTATTAGTAATTGAGTTACAGATAGAAGGACAGACGGACATGGGTATGGGTATCTTCAAGTCAAGAGTGAATAGGCATCTTCTAGGCAAGCGCGTTCTACCAAAGGCTGCCTCATAGCTTACAATCTAGCGTACAGCTAAGCGGTGCTTGCTTATACATAATAAAAAAACAAAACTATAAGGGTTCTTTATTGACCACGGAACCCTAAATATAAGTGAAACATTGTCTGTTCGATAAATAACAGTTTATAGGAACGTAAATTATAAAAAAAATTGTCTATCAAAGGAAGTTTTATTTCATGACAATATTCGTGAATAATGCTTTAGTAAAATGTTGAGCACCCCTTAATCATATGTTTTTGTTTATTTACATTGTTTAAAATACCTACCCGATCTGACTATAGATGTATATACAAGAGCTACCCTTAAATAAGTTTTGCGTTAATGCGGCTTGTCTCCCGGTAGCACAGTACGATCAGAAATAAATCAGTTCTTTTAAAAAATGCCAACAACCCTAAACAAAAAGCGCAGGAGCAAAAAGAGAATGGTTGGCTGTTAAAATGTCATTCGACGCCGCACCGGCACACTGCGGCGCGGGCGCGCGGCTTCGTAATTAAAATGGAGGCTTTCGTTCGGCGGCTTTGGACTTCAGAATTGAAATTAAACAGCACAGGTGCCGTGAAATTCAGAGACTCCCACGAACTTACTACAACACACAGTAGGTAATATACCTAGTATGTATAGTTCGCGCCAAACAAGCGTTGCGACATGGTGAACGGCGCCAGTGGCTATAATATGCTCATCCATTCTCCTCTTGTTTAGAGAAGTTTGTTGAGCTTTACACTAAACAGTAAAAGATAGCGTGTCGGAATCACATACTTACTTAGGATCCCATATCTACGAAGATCTAGATTGTGGCAAGTATTGAGATAAAGTATCTCAAGTATCTATAATAAGTATTACTAGGTAGAAATTATATGAAAACTGAAAAAACAATACCTACTTAAATATTTTGATCAGTTGAATGGAAGGATGCGGATTTATTTCTAGACCTTTGAAATCTGCTACGTCCAAAACTATTCACTCAAAACTCCATAGTTGATGCCTACCATACTTAACAAATTTTGGGCTTTTAAAAATTATAAAGATCTGGCTATGCAGAGACTAACTCCAACATACGAGTACTATCAGGCAATAAAAGATGGGTACTAGATTACCGAGGTTCTACAATCCGGTCTAGAAGTGAACACGTATAAAACTAAATATCTTGCTAGTCAGCGAACACCAACAACTGCGGAAGCCCTCAAGCAAGTGAGCAGCTTTCGTTACCTGGGGTCCATTCTGAATTCACAAAATAATTTTGAAGAGAAAGTAAAAACTAAAAACCGGGATATTCGCTGGAAATAAGTGTTTCTACGCCCTCCTACTCCTTAGTAAGCTATTTTCCTCACATCTCCTCACCTATAACACAAGACTTTTTCTGTGGGTCTTTTTTATTCTTTACAAGTTAGCCCTTGACTACAATCTCACCTGATGGTCGGTAGGTAGGTAGATCAATCAAAGATGGAAGCGAGCTAACTTGTTAGGAGAAGAATGAAAATCCACACCCCTTTCGGTTTCTACACGACATCGTAACGGAATGCAAATCGCTTGGCGGTACGTCTTTGCCGGTAGGGTGGTAACTAGCCAAGGCCGAAGCCTCCCACCAGCCAGACCTGGACCAATTAAGAAAACCTCAATCGGCCCAGCCGGGGTTGGAATCCAGGACCTCCGTTTTGTATATCCACCGCGCATACCAATGCGCCACGGATTCCTACATAAGGTCAACTCTTACAAGGCCGCTGGCCTATAGCTACCTATGCATGCGAAAAGTGGACTCTCAGTGTCACAGAAGAACATAAATTATCAGTAGGTATTCGAGAGGAAAGTGCTCCGCAAAATATTTGGACCACTATGAAGTTTAGATGGAATCTATCGCCACTGAATGAACTACGAAATGGAAATCTAGTGAAAGTCGAAACAATAGTGAGACATTGTAAAGCGCAACGTCTTCAGCAGCTAGGGAAGGAGGAGAGGGCGCCAAAACTAGAGGGCCTAAAGTGATGACAAAATGGAGACCACAGGTAAAGATTAAAAGGAAGACCTAAATAAAGATGGCTATAGATTGTGTGAAATAAGGCTTGCAAATTATTATAAAAAAAACGACTGCTTAAGCGTAATGAACTGAAAAGAGAAAACAAGTATCACAATATCTATTTGCTGCGTGGAGAAAAGAAATGTATGGAGAAAAGTGGTAGAGAAAGCCAAGGGGTTGTAGCGCCGAAGAAAGTAAGTAATAAGTACCTACTCGATACATCATTCGCTTTCATTCGTATCGGTATAATAAGAATAAGCTAGTTCTGTAAACATCATTAATTTTTTATTGACAAAGCGATACGATGACAACAGAGTGACGTGACGACGGCGTCTAACTCTGACCCTGACCCGAAGAGTCCGACCCTGCAGCGGGCGAGGGCGGGGCGGCTCGAGTTACAAAGCGTAGCGCCCGGCGGCGGCGGGCGGCAGTGTATCAAACGAGCTGTTGCATATGCAGCAAAATTTGCCAAGGGTCAGTGATTTTGCCAAAAGTAAGAATTGCAAAAAAGGCCATTCCAAGATTCCGACAGACGCAATGAATAGTCAAACGAGAGCCTCATTGCAAAAATGTTATACTACCAACACATACATATTAGTTAGATATGTCATATGCCTACAAATTCACCTACTGATCAGTTTTTATACACAACTCGTTATTGTAGCTAATATTTAAGTACTATTTGTTTAAATTTTCGTTGTAGCTATACTATGCGATTATCTATATAAAATTAAGAATTTCTAAGATAAGAGGCTAGAAACTTTATTCGCCGCAGTTGTCAGCGCTAGTGACATATCTAATAGTATAAAATCTTCGCCTCAATGTATGAAAGCTGAAGGATTGTCAGCCCTTCTTCTAACATAATGTACTTATCTACAAGGAAGCTCTATCTTAGCCAATTAAGGAGTTTGGGCCGTGGTGGCTGTGTAAGGTGAAAGCAGATTTCAATGACCTTGAAACCTCTCAAACCATTTCGAAATTCCATTTGAGTAGGTAGTTATATCTGCCTACATACAAAAAAAAAATAGACACATGGAATTTTAAGCAGGGATCCCTGAATATAGTAATCATCAACTATTAGTCTTATTAAATTGCCCACAATAGGGACAGGAGGAATACCCCTCCTTATAGAAGATATGCTGAATGAATATATGAAGAATAGATAATATGAATATAAAATAGAAATGGTGCATAGACCCACCACGCAGCACCAATGCGGGTTGGCGGGATAATGTTAAATAACGACCAGTATCAGACATAAATGATAATAACGGAACCGACAGCTTAACAGGTGGGGAGGTACCACCAACTTTCCGACTCCGGGCTGAGAATATTCTAACTCACTATCGCATATAGCTCAAGATTCGAACCCAAGACCTCGAAAACCACTTATACCACTGTACCTACAAGGCAATTGTAACAGGCAACAGCTCTGAATAGTAAAACACACTAAATAAAAACATAATCATATAATCATGAAATTTTAAAAAATATATGGTTTTTATGAATTTTTAAATGTGTAAAATATGCCAATAATGAGTTAAATATTTCAGACTAGCAATCGTGAATCCGGCTTAAAAATTAGTACTGCCATCTATTGGCAAGCTCTTACAACCGTTCACACAACAACCTACACGTCAAAGTTCAGCTATTGCACGCGAGATGGCCGTGCTATACCGAACGATTCGAAATTAATAAAACGAATAAATTCAAATTTTTTTATTTTTTTATTAAAATTAATGAAATGTTTCCTTAGAATAAACTAGAAAATAGTTGTTGTTTACAGTTACTTAATTAGGATTAGGAGTATCGTGAAATATATTATCTTCAAAGATACAGAGCGGCGCGGCGGTGGCTCGCACTTTGAACAATTATGAACAATCACGTCGATAATAATTGTATTGTAAAGCCTTTTTGCACACGACATTGGTGCCGTGTGAACAACTGTTAAGGGGTATACCTCTCTACGCCTTTTAGTAACGTTTACCTTTACACCGTTTACATTTCGCTTTGATGAAGTTAGGTATCTATTACTTACCTGCCTAGTTATTTTACCTTTTGAACACGATTTTGTTGTGGATTTAGTTTGGATCTAGTACGTGCGTAGGTATACTAGTTGGTTACCAACTGAAGGAATTGCCGGAACGCATTGTTAAATTAGATACTTACCTATTTAAAGTGAAACGCTTCTGGTCCTCACCCTCAGCCCGGATATGGGAAGTTGGTAGGGCCTCGCCCTTAGACCTTTAATAGTCTAACGCCTCGCCTCGCTGATGCGAATTTGCCCACGTCTAGATTCGTCCACATCCACACTAAGCCACTGGACTTAACATGCATAGTGTATGTAGGGTTGCCAACATTTTTTCAGAAAAATATAGTATTTTTTAGATTTAGCTATAAAAATATATAGTACGCTTAAATAAAATATTGTATTTTAAGGAATAAGCAAACAATTAACATTTATTTATCTGAAATAAAACGGTCATATGCAATAATGCGGTCATTTAATTTTTTTTAAAACCAACTCTCTAAAGCGTAAGGATAGCGCACTATAGGCTAGATGCTGTTGCATCTTGCAAAAACTAATTTTCATAAAGTTTCAAAATGAAAATTTTGTTTATTATATTTCAGTGTTGAAAATATAGTATTTTTGCTTGAGTACTAGGTATATAGTTCTTCAACAGTATATAATACGCAGACTCGAAATATAGTACAATACTATATTATAGTACAGTTGGCAACCCTAAGTGTATGTAACATCATATAACTATAAAAAAGTGCAAAACTATAGGTAGGTATATTATAAATTTGCATTTTCTTATTAGATATTTTATATTTTAAGCTCCAACACAAAGTCGGCGACGATCCCCTTAACAGTGCACACGGTCCCAATTTTATCTATTATTATCAATTATTATCTGAGATAGTTGTCCGCGCGAGTGCGCGCCTGTTGCCAGCCCGGCGACACTCCAATCAGCTCCTAGAACTACAACTCTTTAAACTAATTACAACCACTGAGAGCCGTGATAGCCCAGTGGATATGACCTCTGCCTGAGATTCGGAGGGCGTGGTTCGAATCCGGTCCGGGACATGTACCTTCAACTTTTCAGTTAAGTGCATTTTAAGGAATTGAATAAAATATGTCTCAAATGGTGAAGGAAAACTAACGTGAAGAAACCTTCATACTTTTTCTTAATTATTTTCTTAATTCTCTACGTGTGTGAAGTCTGCCAATCCGCATTGGGCCACCGTGGTAAATATTGGCCTAACCCCCTCTCATTCTGAGAGCAGACTCGTGCTCAGCAAGTCAGCAGTGAAAGCCGAAAACGGGTTGCTAATGATGAGGATAACGACGGATAGATCTGTCATATAATCCAACTTATGGAAAATAGAAACTCATCGCTTATGATATGGCAACACTTTGGACGCATGCAAGTTAGGTGCACCTCCTACAATGTCCTGCCGAATGCTCCACAACTTGAAGCAGCTTTTTGAACTTCACGTGCCTAAAACGCGGACGTAGCGACCGCCTTATCAGCCGTATCAATGATACAGGGCCCCCGGAGTTCAGGGCCCCCTTACGTGTGAACACAAAAATTGGTAAAATTCACAATGTCAGTTAAACTTGTGCTTCCCGGAAATCATCCAAAAACTGACTATATTTCACTTCATTATTTCACTTCAGAAATCACATAATTAAAAAAACACAATACTTTTTTCCCGGGTTAAGCGTGCTGTCCTAAAAACGGAAACATCCTACATTTTTGTTTCTTTTGTGAGAAATATCTACCCTGGGCCCCCCCCGACTAACTTTGATACAGGGCCGCTACACGGCACGCTACGCCACTGGCCTAAAATATCATCAACCATAGTCCATACCTACCTTTAGGCTTAGGTCCAGGAAACATCTCGCTACTTGGTGATACACATGTAGAGCGGCAATCAAAGATACTTACCTATGTGAGCAAAAGCTCTTCGACTAAGGTACCGAATACCTACTTAGTTACCTTACCTTAGTTAGGGACTTAGTTATTTATCCGTAATCTGATCTGATATTGTAACCCTCCATAGAAGATTAGTATTAATGCTTGTAACAAGTCGTGCGGAAACTTGAAAATAAAAGTATTACAAATATACAGATAATTATATGACAATAATTTATTATTTGTTATTAGCTGGCCTGGCATACGTTCTGCCATATTTTCTTTTATAAAAAAATCTAAAGTAAACTGGTTTTTAAACCAGAGGTCAGGGGTTGGATTCCCAGTTCGGGTCAATTTGCTACCCGTAGGTACGATACGACGTCAAAACGGGGGATTTATTTTTTGCATTAGCACTGAGTTTGAGAATAGTAGAAGAATAATTAAATATAATATTATTTTATTCCGGAAGTTAATTTAAATTTAAAAGAAATTGGATAAATAAAGAATGTAATAAATAATAATCTGAATTTAAAATAAACAACTTACAGTCCTATAACTTAAACTGCTTTAACTCGAGCTCATAAGCAAGTTATTTCAGCGCCGAACAGGAACGTCAAACAATTATATCTAGAAATGCACTTCCGTATGTTTATCCGCATTACGCTTTCAACCAATGCATCGAGAATAAAGCCAAGACTGCAGCTAAAAAATTGGGCATCCTGAATAAGGTAAAGCGGTACTTCACAGCAGAACAACTTCTCACCCTTTATCAGGCACAGGTTCGAACCAGCATGGAGTACTGCAGTCACCTATGGGATGGCTCTGCTAAATATCAGCTCGCTGCATTAGACTCGGTTGATCGTCGCGCTAGACGTATCATAGGTGATGAACCGCTGACACGGACGAAACTGCAAAGTTTGCAACATCGACGCAACGTCGCCGAATATACTTCGGAGAGTGTGCACAGGAACTTTATAATCTTGTTCCTCCGTCCCCATTCTACCACAGAACAGCGAGACGTCGTGAAAAATGGCATCCCTTTGTTGTCGACGTTCAGTCAACCCGCACGAAACGTTTTTCGTCAACGTTTCTAATTAGAACGGCTAAGATGTGGAATGCCCTTCCGGCCTCTGTGTTTCCTGACACCTACAATTTGTGCACCTTCAAGGCAAGAGTGAATAGGCATTTTCTAGGCAAGCGCGTTTCATCTTAGACCTCATCATTGCTCACCATCAGGCATGATTGTAGTCAAGCGCAAGCCTATCCAAAATAAAAAAAAAACCATACTTGTACATATGTTTCTGTGCCATCGCCTCTGGTTTAACCTGGCGCTCTTAGCGAACGCATATATCTATCTCTCAGTTAGAGTGCTTTCATATGCGTATAACCTAGGATTTTCGATGGTCCAAGCGCTAGTCTACGTCATCATCATCATCATCATTATTATTAACAGCCGAGGCCGTACGTCCACAACTGGACATAGGCCACTCGCATGGACTTCTAAACTTCACGGTTCAGAAGACATCAAGCATCCTGCAGCCCTTCAGTCTGCTTGATGTCGACCATGCGACCTACACCATTCTGATACCTTGAGACCCCAAAGTCCATCGGCTCTTCGAACTATATGGTCTTCCCATTGTCACTTCAGCTTCGCAACTCGCTGATCCAAGATATTTTTAAGACTTTGGTTCTTCTACGGATCGCCTCATTTGTGATTTGATTACACAGTAAAACTACAATTAATAAAGCTCGATACATCGCCCGCTGAGTGAGTTTAAACCTTAATAAGAGACCTAATATAATCTCGGATCCGTAGGTCATCACTGACAACGTGCACTGTTAAAAAGTTTACCAAATAAAATTACTCATCTTGTGACATGATGATAAGTAAATAAATTGTGGCCTTAGAAGTTAAATAAGGGTTCTGTTATGTACCTACCTACTCGGGCGTTCGAATCATCGATCTATGTCCGGAACCCTAAAACCGGCCAGAATGCGTACTTGTAGACAAATAAAGATCTAATGTATGTTAAGATACATTGTATTGGAATAGAATATATTATTGATGATTTTATATATTGCCACAGCTCAGTCGTAGTGCCCACTCATAGTTATGTACTGTGGTTAATCTAACAGCTCAGGATTTTACATGAAAAGCGCAAGATAAGTGATCGTACAATTTTTACGATACCAATCTTATAATCTCGGCTTATCGTAATAGTGGAAACTAACGTAATATCTAATCAATCTGTTTTTTATTATATAAGCTGGGACTTGACATTCACGAAGATGCAGCATATGATGAAAACACAGAAGATCCATTCCTATTAACTCTTGAAGATACCAATGTTGCCGCTGGTGGCCAGGTATCTGTTCCGGAATATACAGACCTGAAAAGCGTAGAAGAAACGAGATGTATCTGATGACAATAATGACAAAGATGCTTGGATAAAATCGAAATAGCTTTCATCTTCACACAAGAAGTGGATTTTATAATATTTGTATATAAAAGTAGTGCGAATTTTGCGACAGGTCCAGATGGGGTTTAGGGAGGGCGAAATGACGGGCATCCGCTAGTATCCCATAAAAACAAGCAAAAAAAATTGCTAATAATATCATTTAAATCATTTTAATGAAAAAAATGGTAAACAATTAATATTAGTAGCGCCTATTGAAATCACATCTAGTGAGGCATTAAACTTCGTCAAAAGCATTTCCTTTATGAGGAAAACAGAAAATCCATGCTCGCAATGCGATTTTTTTTACTGAGTACAGTAGGTAATTGACCAATATCATTAATTATCTCATCAATCAATTCATGTAATTGTTAATTAGTAGGTAATGTATTTCGCTTTAATGTCTTCACGATAAGTATCAGATGACGGTCGGGATGTCATACAATCGATCATTTGTTAGACACAAGCGGGATCTGTACTCTTACGGGTAATTCATTATTTGTTATTGATCATTATTAAGTAAGTACCCAATTAGATTAACGGTTATAATAAGCTAATTATTTTAAAGTTAATCCGCGAGTCTTAAAACTAAGACTAAAATTACAAACTAAATGGTAAGTTACATATATGTTCCTTTTGCCGTGGTGGGCCATGGAGTCGCAGTGTCAAACAATTCTCTGAATTATTTCACCGCAGCTAGACTGGTGACAGAAGGGCTGGCTCATATTTTGTCCAACGCGGAAATGCAGCCAGTATTCTTGCCACCATTCCACGTGGGCATGTTTTGTATAGTTATTAGGATAAGTTAGCTTAAGTTTCTTATTGTATTCTTTCTCAATAAAAATGTAAAGAACAACTAAATGTTTGTGTTCACAAAACGTAGACTAAATAAATACAGGTTTACCTATTTAATAGAATAACTGCAATCAAGAGGTCTGCTTGTAAGAGGTCTATTCCCTCTTAACTTGAAAACCCATGTTGTCGGTTGTAGAGAAAACTATAGCTTTAAGGACAATCCAAGTGTTAACGAAAATACGAACGGGAAATGAGGAACCAAAAGTCGTATCCAAGAGATCGATTACTGACATGGAAATCCTGTAGTAAAATGGTGAAGGATTTAATTTAATTTTCAGGATATTTAAATTATGTATTATGGATTTTTTTAAATTTTTATTGACTCGATTTTTTTCTCTAAATAAAAGTAAGAACAGGTATGTAATTTAGAATTAGGTAGCTGTTTCACTTTTTACTTAACATCAAGATATTTGACGATAACATTTTAAAACGTTATCTCAACAGATACCCGCGCGTAATCGAAAGGTCAAATGTTGGTTTACTTCGTTCTTTGTCTAGATTCCTAATGAATAACAACGTAAGAATACCCCAAGGATATTCGTATTTGCAAAGATTAATCGTATCGATAAATAAAATCCGATTTGTTTAATCACAATTATTTTAACCTTGCAGAAGTTATCGTTAGTAGAGCGACATGCTCACCTACATATTCAAATGTTTTGGATTCAATATTCCACGCACGGAACGTAATATTTTGCGTTTGGCGAATTCGTACAGTTGACCACGATGGTGCGCATTATTGAAATGCTCGTACAATGGTCAATATTCGACCGAACTTATGTAATTCGTTACATTTATAATTTTAGAGTAGGTAATACGTACTTTTTTTTAATTGTATAAGCGAGCGCATGGCTGCAACAGCTGGCTCCTAAAAGGTGCCCATTTATTCATGATTAACGGCAAAGCAAAAACGGAAAGGATAAAACCAAAACTAGGCTGAAAAACCTGCGTTAGTGGTCCAATAGCGTTTGCTATTCAGGGTATAATGCCAAAATGATTGCCAACCTTCGATAGAAGTAGCATTATAATAAAAAGAAAGAGGATTGTAATGGTCGTGTTATAAGAGGGCATGGTTAATATTTTTTACTCTAAAAATAATTATAAAATTTTGGCCTTGATAATATTGTTTATATGAAAAATATAAAATCAAAGATAGCATTAGTTACCTACTAACCACATACCACATATAGGACATTTTTTTGACATTGACCTTATTAATTGCTTATTGGTATATTTTCTAGCTACCTATAGGTAGGTTATTGCTATTTCTATTTTATCGATAGCAAGTACCTAGCTACCTACCATTATAAATGTTAGCAAAATATTTATTGATAAATACTGCAATATGTTAACATGTGTAAATATCTCGGATATCGATGTTAAAAGTTCACGTTCAATGGATTGTCCTACTAGGTAGGACCCTCCTTAATAAGTGAACACATGAGGTAATGGGTTTGATCCCAGCCCATTGTACAATTATTATCATAATCATTATCCATTTCCAAGTCAGTTTTTCGACTATTGAGAGGAAAAGGAAAAAAAACATGGCTGTAGAGTTGTCTTGTTGGTCCAGTGGTTAGCCTAAGTAGCTGATAACTTGGTCCTCGGTTGGAGGCCTGGTAGGGCTATCAAATATTGAGCTTCTGTTTTCATTCGAGAAAATTCTCAGCCCGAAGTTAAGAAGTAGGTTCTGGTATATGCTCCTTGCAATGAAGAGCACGTTAAGCCGGTTCCTCAATCAATAAGTAAACTTGATGAGTTTTTTAAAAGAGGTCAAAGAACTACAAAAAATATCAGCTATAATTCATTAAGAATCAGTCAAGCCCACCAATCTACATTATAACAGTGTGCCTAAGTCTAAACTACACATACCATCTCCTTTATGGAGAGGACCCTGGCCTATTAAAATGGGTTGTAAATAAAGAATTTTCTTTTTTAAACTACTAGATACTACAACTATGGTAAATAATTT
Organism: Bicyclus anynana; assembly: GCF_947172395.1. Classification (NCBI taxonomy): domain Eukaryota; kingdom Metazoa; phylum Arthropoda; class Insecta; order Lepidoptera; family Nymphalidae; genus Bicyclus; species Bicyclus anynana. The sequence continues at coordinate 14,562,992 of NC_069103.1, read as the reverse complement.
ATTAATTCTACGAATAAACTTATGCCTACATATTTTATAACATGGATTTGTAGGAAGGTAAGCTTTAAATCCCTTTAATTGTAGGATATAAGTCGCAAGTCGACAGTTTGACCGATTGCGCGCTTTCGCTCTGTAGTGATGTGCAGTTTGTTATCATATCGACATCGAAGCTTTCACGGGCAATTGACGGCGATAGCAGCGCACTATAAAGACTTCTGTGTTCTGTTTAATTTTTATTCATTTATTGTTTTGTGAGCAGTCATTACATCAGACTATAATAAATTGGTAAGTCGTTTATATAATTAAATAAAGAATGTAAAACTACTGTCGTTTTAGGGAAATTAAAAATTACAAAGAAGAGATATATGTAAAAATGAAGTCCACTAGTTCTAACTAACTCTACTAATTCGACATAGCTATTCCTATAAATAAAAAAATCTGCCAACCAAAGCGAAAACTGCAACAGAGGACACCACCTACTTATTTTTGAAGCGATTCGTCACATTTTTTATTAACTCGGTTTGTATAATGATGGAAAGTTCAATATACGAGACTATTCATTAAATATACCAATTTTCTTTTTCTTGGTTCCTAAGGTGTTTTTGGTTTTTTAATTTATTTGATAAATGTTGGTGGTTTGGTGTTTCACACCTACGTCTTAAAACATAATTTAAATTAGTTTCATTTAAATATCTGTCAATAAATGTTTTATAAATTATCAGAAAAAAACACCAAGCAAATAAAATATTATGATCGTGAGATAATAAGTAATTTAATATCTTTATTGATCGTGATTATAAATCTTTAATTGTTTTGATTACCTATCGTTATTCATTAAAGTAGCGTATTGATTATTATTTTTTATTGCTAATTAAAGTACGATTATGCGATTCGATAGTTAATATCTGTTTGTATATCTCCGATACCTGCATTACCTGAGTTCAATAACATTTAAATATTTTAAAAGTTACTATTTCTTGAGATCAGCAGCCCTATTATGTATCTTGGTGTAACATTCAATTAGTTAGTCACTACATCGTTTTTCATCGTATTTTCGTTTTAGTGATCATCTAAAATCTATTTCAACGAAATAACTTTGACTGCACCATTTTACATAAAATTGTAATGATTGTTTCTACGATCATCTAAAATGAATATTTCAATGGAATTACGTAAATACTGGTTTTTCATTAAAATAACCTTACTATCGGCTACTACAACGACTTTACTAATTTTGCTTTACGTAAAATGACGATAGTTATGTAATTTCGTTGAAAACACAATTTTAGATGTTTGCAAAACCGACAATACGATGAAAAATGATGTATAGACTGATTGTTTGAATGGACAATGAGTTAGACAATACACTGACCTGATACACTGACAAACAGAAAAAAGCATTAGGTGAAATAACAAGTGATTTAATACCAGTACCAGAGCTTGTCCGGGGAAGTACTACATCTATGTTAATTACATATTCTGCCGTCAGTGTGTTTAATATTAGATGTGGTTGTAACACCGTTAACTCCGGTTGACGGATGAAAGGCGATGTTTTTTGTAGTAAATACTTATCAATAAGTAAAACTTATAGTTACGGTAAAAATATTGTCTTTGACCAAAATGTTACGTGAGTTGATCATCAACACATATCACTATAATCATAGACCACAAATAAAGACTATTTTTTTTTTATTCTTTACAAGATAGCCCATGACTACAATCTCACCTGTTGGCAAGTGATGATGCAGTCTAAGATGGAAGCGGGTTAACTTGTTAGGAGGAGGATGAAAATCCACGCCTCTTTCGGTTTCTACACGGCATCGTACCGGAACGCTAAATCGCTTGGCGGTACGTCTCTGGCGGTAGGGTGGTAACTAGCCACGGCCGAAGCCTCCCACCAGCCAGACGTGGACAAATATAAAAACTATAATGGAAGTCCATTGTTAAAGGCATTCAGTTGGTCATTTACACTCAGCTACTACATGATATAGCTTCGATGTAATATTACTCTACAGGTACCTACTTTCGTTTCTATTATTTAAATTAAATCTATCAATTATTTCTAGTACGGAATAACTTCTTTCGGAATTGGAAAGAAATGTACCTATATTTTATGTATTTTGTTTCAAAAATGTACATTTTTGAAATAAAAGCTTTCTACGCATTTTATCGCGAACTAGGAACCTATACGTGTATATTCTTAGTTCTCTTAGATCGTTTGTAACCATAGTCACTATTGAACTGTGCCACAACTTAGCGCAATCAAATCTCATTTAAGCTGAGTTACTCAATACTCACACCACCGCTCGCTCAGTTACATCACTTCCCGAGATGCGTCGGCGAATTCTTGCGTTCATAGTGTTGCGCCCATTTCGTATGCGTCGCGCGTAATGTTCGCACTTTGGCTCGCGATTTGAACTTGATAGTGATGTGCTTTATTCTGCTTATTATGCGTAGATATCGATTTAGCATATTTCAAGTTGCATTTTTAAGAAATGGTATGTGTACTATTAGAAAAAAACTAAAAATAATGTCATTCAGGATTTTTTAAAATTGTACCCTTATAGGGTTGATATTTATTTAATTTAGATCGTTCATATTTTGACTTATATTTTTCGATAAATATTAGTGGGCTAAATATAAATAGAAGGCGGTGAAATAGGGGTTGTTTACATGGAGTTTCACGCGGACGAAGTCGCTGGCGTCCGCTAGTAATATAAAATAATCCATAGATATACTGAACCGATTTGGAAAATTCTTTTACACATAGATAGTCATGTTATTTGTGACTTATATTTTATCTCTGTATTCTCAAGAGAACGGCAACTACGCGGGTGAAACCGCGGGGCGTTGGCTAGTGATCAATAAAATAAATGTATGAAATGGAACACGCTCATACAGATTTTGCGATATAAAAAGAAAGAGGTAGTTCCTATATCGATGTTTCGGTCAGCCGTCAGGTCAACAATTACATCGACAATTATGTAAATAACGTATTGCCCTGACTCGCTGATAAACCAGTTCCATGTCTATAGGATAAGGTTAAATGACCTTCTACAGCGATAACATACGTAGCGTTATCTAACTAAGACTGTATAGTATATTCGTACAATATAACAAGTCAATTTTATAATTTATTATATTAAATTTGATTGAATTTTAAATAGTTTTAGTCAGCTATTTTCTAAAAAATAAAATATTATTTTAATTTTTATACGTCGTATTTACCACGTTCGTTCTATCTACTGTGTATTAGATTATTCCAGTCTATAATTTTTTTTTCAGGTTGATAGACCGAAATAAATACGTACAAATAAAATTGAATTGTCTGTCTATGATTTCATATTAACTGTGTTTTCTCAAGTTGTTATATTATTGTTATTTACAAAATGCCAAAACACAAACGAGCTTTTTTAAAATGTTAGTCCCTCTAGTGGACGGTCCGGCTTTGGAACGATTTTTATCTTTGGAACGGCTAAACCGATTTTAATGAGACTTTCACTGGTATTAAGAAACATAATTATAGGCTACTTTTATCCCAGAAAAATCCACGTTTCTCCTGGGATTTGTGATAAATTGAATACCACGAGGACGAAGGCGCTAGTGTCAGCCAGATATATAGTAAAATCTTTAATTTAATTCATGTAATAATGGCACATTTTGTTAGTATGTATATTTTGCAGTAATGTATTTTTATACTATTCATGCATCTGTTATGAAATCTAGCTGAGGGGAAAACGTATAAACCATTGACTTTATGGTATGGTTAGTTTTTGTTATTATTTTTTGTATAGTTATCGCTGCTAGTGGAAGACAATCATATGTGTACGTATAGTGACGTAACGCCGGTATCGCCGTGTACTGTAGTTGGACCAGCGCCGTTGTCACTACACTATTCGTACAGTTCCATGTTTGAAGTTTGAACTGAAACACAGCACTAAGCACTCCCGCGCGCGTTGCCGCCAACCATAGACGTTCGCGCTACTTTTTGACGTATTTTTTTTAATTCCCGAAGTTTATCGTGCCTGTGTTGACAGACTTTTAATAAAAACTTTTTGTGATTGTTTTTTATTGGTTTTTGTGTTTATCGGTGAGTCTTCTTGAGTGATTTTTTTAAAGTTGCAGTTAATAATTTACAGGAATTATCCTTGTTATTTATAATGGTTTGTTATTATTTTAAGTGCTGTAGGTTGTTTGTTGCAACTTTTATGACCGATGGTTATTATGAACGACGTAACTGCCGTGCCATTGTGCCGTAGTATTTAGGTAATACGTAGGACGTAGGTACATGCATGAGATAAACAAAAAATGAAAAAAAATTAACTTAAGTTAAGTGTGACACTGACGTTATTTATTTCTTATGTTTGAAATAAGTAGTTATTTAACAATAAAGAGTTACTTATCAATATTGTAGGTACCTAGGTATACGTGAAACATAACAGGACGGCTGAACCGATAATGATAAAACGTTTTTTGTGAGCTCGGAAAGTCACCGCAAAAAGTGAACCGAATTTAGCGACACCACTGAGCGCATTTACTTACATTATATATTTATATAGTTCTTAATGCGTTAGTGCCTTATGTATCTCTAGTATAAAAGAATATAGTTGTGGCTAGCTATACCTACCTGTTAGTTACGTCTATGAAGTAAAAAAAAAAATTAAAAAAAAAGAATTTTGGGGTTTTCCCTACATGCAAAGTGAGGATGATTTTCTATCGTCTATAGTGTGAGGTATGGTTACCGTATTTTTATGCATTACATAAAAGTTTAAAGTGCTAATTTAATCTATGGAACCCGGAACCCTACACTGCGCGTGATCCGTTTTTAAGGTTTTTATTTTATTACACTAGGTAGGTACTCTAACTAATTACGATTATGCTGGTAAGAAAAGATATTTTTGAAAAATGTATTAAATGTATCATGTATTAAAAACAAGCTTTTACATAAGCACATATTGTTGCACCAGTCCAAAACAATTCAGCCCAAACTCATTAAGTTTATCGTGTTTACTGTGGTACCTAGTAGCAGTTCCTATAGTAACCTCCCGATTCTATTGTCTATACTCTATGATAAATCCAAAAATAACCTCTTATGCGACGCACCTACAAACTCGCTTTAGTTCGAGAGCCCATGATGTCCTGTGAGCATTATTACACGAAATTAAATTAATAAATAAAAGAAAAGAATGAAATAAGAAGTTGTTTATAAAATTGAAACAATATTTACGGCACTATAAGAGGGCCAGTCGCAATTACACGTCGATAGTCAAGTACACATAAAATCAACTTATATAAACGTACTTAAACACGCAATGTACTCGTAACAATGTATGACCTTTACTTATTAGCTAACCGATTCCGGACATTTGTGTTGTGTTACGACTTACGTGTTGGATTTCGACTATGAGATTTGCACGTATTAAACACAATAATGTACCGCTAAAATGAACCTAGAGGAGCTATATTTAATGATTGAATTCGTTTACACTTCTACAAGTGATCCTAGCGGGAACCGACTTCAAAAAGAGGAGGTTCTCAATTCGAGTCTAATATATTTTTTTATATGTATGTTGTATAAAAACACCTCTATTGTTTTGGTTAAAAATATTGGCGATCTCTGGCGATTGATTGCGTTTTTGATCATCGGAAATCAGAAATTATTCTCAAATTACTTTTCGTATAATCAAATTATCGTCACAGGCCACAGCCTATGGATTTCTATTACTGGTTTGATTTTCTGTTAGGACTTCCGAATAACATAATTCCAAACCGCTTGCATTCAGTGACACCCTTTGAACTGCATCGGTTCACCGTTAGAGGGGTCAATTGTGGGGTCGTCAAGCACCTCAGCCTCCAAACGTTGTTTATTTAGAACTACCATCCGTTACCAAGTAAACGATGCAAGTTGATTAGTTCTTCTGAGGATTTTTCATTTATTTCCAACAAATACGATTCTCTTCATCTCCTATCATTAGCAGCCTATTTGAACTCTCTGGATCGTAACGTTTGGAAGTTCCTACATAAAGCCTATGCCCTGTAGTGGTCGTCCATCGGCTGATATGATGATGATGAGGGACCACCCTTCTTAGAGATTTGGAGCATAGCACCACACAGCAGATACTATAGTAAAAGTAATTTTAATCCATGACATTGCATTCTGTAATTTGAATTTAAAACGTAATTTACACTCTCAAGGTACAAACTCATAACTCGTTCAAGCGTAGAATATGATATTACATCATAACCAGCATCTCTACTAGCTGCTGTGTCAATAGGACTCGATTACTCAAATATCAGCCCGCCAACCCGCATCGGAAAAGCGTGGTATGTTTATGCTGCATGATATAGTAAACCATTATAAAAATAACCAAGTCATTAGTAGAGTGTGTTAATATGGTGTAGAATAGTTACTCTTACTGTATTCAGCTATGTCGAATAACATCGATACAAACTACCTACGTAAATAACTAGTTAGTAGTTAAACACCCATAACTAATTGTCATTGTTTATCGTCTAGGTATTTGGTACAGAAAAATAAGTTTCGCTTGAAACAGCTGAGAACACAGACAATTGTTCCGATAAGACGATTCGTTGTGCTGATGACTTTCATGTAGAGTTTGCAAACTTTGGCTTACAATACTCGTCATTTAAATAGAGTAACCGACGTCCTTTTGTTTCCTTTTCGCGCAACGGTTTTCTATTCTTAGCTTAAGAGGCATTTTGACCTGAGTCTAGCCAGATCGTTAGCGGGCTGGCGGGCTTCCTACATTAATAAATCCAAGATAACTATTGTATAGTCTGTAACTATACATTTAAGCAAAAATCGTCATCATCTCAGCAGATCAACCTCTGGATACTTCAATCACCATGGCTCATCCAGCAAATTAATAGGTCATTCACCTTGGTAGTCGTCTTGTGACTAACACTTCGATTTTCGGTGCGTGAACACTTTCTACTAACTATTCCAGGATCCCAACTTCTTCTTTGAACTGTGTGCACCGCCTAATGTCATTCTTTGCGACGTTTCGATCTTTATACGTCCGGAACTTTATTTCTTTTATGGTTTCTCTCATTTCTGATTCACGCTGAAATATCCGTCATACACTTGCTAAATGACTGAACTTTCGTGTGAAACCAAAAACATAGATAAACCGCTGTTTTCAGTCGAACTTGAAGGTATAGACTAAAGTACACTTAAATATACTATCTAGTAGCATATGTTTTCTGTGTTAGTTGTAGGCCTTTTTGCAACGGAGCTTGTCCAGAATGCTATGCTGATATCTGACACCAAGCATCTGTATTCGGTGTAAAGAATATGCCTTGTCAGTGAAATAGTGGAACATGAGCCTGATGTTTACCATCACTGGGCTGCTGTGACAAGTTCCTAGCAAGTATATTATACTGCTAAGCTTCTGTTATGCATGATTTATGTCTTACTAGGCGAGGCGCCGCGGTTTCACTCGCGCACTCCTGTTCCCATAAGAATACGGAGATAAAGTCTGACACTTACAAATAACGTGGCTTTCTAATGATAAAAGAATTTTCAAAATCTTCAGAGATTACCCCTACAACACCACAAACTTTACCTCTTTATAATATTACTAGTAGTTTATAAGTATATATGATGCTGTGCACCATGCTTGTTTCGTTTATTTGTAAAAAGCGAAAGTGCATTTCAAGTCTTACAATTATGTGTGATTAGCGGGAAGTACCTAGCTCATGTTTTGGCGGACGTTTTCCTCGTTCGAGTAACGCGAGTCGTCATAACTACCTGTTATTTTGTAACACACATAAGTAGACCTATAGATACTTATTATTGGAGTAATTTATTAAATATCCTGATGTGTCTTTTTAGGTGTTCGTACGTCTTACTTCGATACTACAGAAATTCTAAGATGTTGCGCATTCGGGCGAAAGGAAATTGAATTCAGGACTGAATATACTTTGCATGTTTACCCCGGCTTATGAATTAACGAAGACTTATGTATTTGTTAATTTATAACCGTATCCAACGTATTTCAGTTAGTCGCGGATAACTAATAAGTGACAATACGGAATATCGACAATTTTGTAGAGTCAGTCAGCTAAGATTTAGGTTTCCGTGTCACTACTCGCTCTAATCTTTAATTAACGACGGAAAATTATTAAGATATAATTTTTAATTGGAAACAAATATGTAGGGAAACATCAAGAATTTAGATACACTGTTTAACTGGAACGACAGTATTGCATCGGCGGGCACGATTGAACCTAGGACCTTCCCAGGTCAATCACCCTTCTCATACATATTACGTGGACTGTGCTTCTGTACCGTTTTGTTTAGGCTTGTTCAAGCCCGCGACTTCGTCTGCGTGGTGTCAGTACCTATTTTAAGAGACCCGCGGAACTCAAATTTGCCTACTCTATGTCCCTCCATTATGCCATTTATGTGTCATAATTCGTCAAGTTGTAGAAAAATTGTGCGAAAAGACTCACTTTTGAATTAATGTTATTTGAGTTTGAATTTCCAGACCTAAAAAAATCTTTATGCAAAAACTTTGAAATATTATAAAACTAGGCAACATTACAACACATTCAAACTCAAGTTTTCTGTTTTGGTGCCTGCAAGTTACTCGTAAGACCGAAACGCAAACAATAGAAACACCAAGACATCAGCCAAAACCGCAAGCATCTTGACACACAAAATGGCACATTTCCGTTGAACTGCAAATCCAGACTCCTCTTATGTCGGCGGAGCCCTGGCTTCATTGTTTTCAATTGCGTCAAATGGTCCGCCGCGCTCGCCGTTTGATGACATCCATCAAATAGGTACCTACAGTTGATAACCACTTTACGCTTAGATTTCTTACACACCGGCTCGGTGACCATTTAACTGCCTGGCCACTAAATTAACTTCGAATCATGAGCGCCAGGGTCAGTACGGTTGGTCGATTGTCAAGGATGGTCCAGGGTTCTGCTCAGACATTTCTCTCTGCCGCACGACGTACCCGGCACCCACACAGTGGATTGCTAAGATTGTCGTCTCCCTGTTTTAATACCCCCTTTTAATCATTATAATAATTTGATGGTTTGTATATTATAATAATTTGATGTTTGTTACTCTTTCAAGAACTACTGTACAATGTACTGATATATGGTCTCTCTAAATCTATTCAATGTATTTTACGGTTAATCAACAATATTTTATCGTTGCTTATTATTCCGAAGATTAGCGCACACACAAAAGAATTTCAAAAATTGTTTTGTGTGTGCGCTTCCAGTCAAAAATGTTTCGCATGATTACCAATGCTCCTTGGTACATTAGAAATGATCGCTTGCATCGTGAACTAAAAATTAAAACTATAAAGAGAAGTTGCACACTCAATACCTTTCTTTTTACTCTGCCAAAAGCGTTATCGGAAACATCCAAATAAACTTGCAAGGAGGCTAATGATGATGAAACCTGGTACAACTTTCAAAATACAAAATAAAGAGATGCGCCACAAGATGTCATGAAATAGATTTTTGATTTCGGAAAATCACTGGATTTTGCACCTAACACGCCTTAATATAAACACTTAAAATCCAGCTGAATGTCTCACTGCGATTATTTTTTGTGTTTTACTGCTGCATTTATCACCTCAATTCGAATATTATTCAAAGTGCAGTACATCCAGGTTTTACTCTTTTAATATTGTTGTTATACATATTAGTTATAGTTATTGTTACTCTCGTAGTAGCTAGAGTTCATCGTCGGAGCCCTAGGTCGGGCGGCGCAGGAACCGGTTCGTGAATCTAGTTTGCGAGTGCAGGCTGCAGTCGCCCATTTCCTTGTTTCGTTATGCGGATTACTATGGCGGTTGTTTTGTCTATAGCCTTAATATCTATGTTTTCATTAACTATGTTAACTATGTTTACTTGCTTCTGGAGATTTATTTTTTACTAGCGGACGCCCGCGACTTCGTCCGCCCTTAGACCTCTTTAATCCAGCCCTTACAGTAGTATGGCTGTAAAAATGAAGCAACTTCTGCCGTTTTCCCAACATTTCCCTTCAGTGCTCTGCTCCTATTGATCGTAGCGTGATGAAAAGCATACTATAACCTGCCCAGGAATATGAAGAATAATTGTACCGTCGATAAATCCGATAAAACCGTCGAGTAGTTTTTGTTTCTATAATGAATATACAGACAGACAAAAATTTTACTGATTGCATTTTTGGCATCAGTATCGATAACTAATCACCCCCTGATAGTTATTTTGGAAATATATTTCATGTACAGAATTGACCACTCTAAAGATTTATTATAAGTGTAGATTAAATTCAAATGCCAACCAAGTGCCTCCCGAGCGAGAGGTGTCATCATCTACCTTTAGGGGTTAGGAATATGTTACAAAAAAAAAATCAAGACTAAGCTACACACACTGACACTACGGAATAAGTTTGTTGCTTATCATGAAACTGTCGCTTGAAAAGCCTTCTACCTTCTAAATTGTGTTTCTTCCTCCATAACACTTGTGCCTATATCCACAGGTGTATCGTTTACAAAATAAACAAAGCGGTTCGCATGTCTTTAATGACAAATTAACATTTTAATTAATATTTTAAAAATGCTCTAAAACGATAAATAGTTCAATTGGTATGTTCGCCTCAAAACCAGTTTGTTATCAGTGTAAACGGTGTTACACGTATATGTATAGACTGTAACCTTTAACTAAACACCTATCTGTTATCGGTTACCACCATACAAATATTAATATTAAGCCAACATTAAATGTAGTCTTCTAGTTCAATTCATGGTGACCAACCCACCATCGAACGGCTTTTTTAGCATTGTGAAGAAATGAAGGGCTTGCTTGCGCTTCCTTGACTTCTCACTGTTAATCTATGGAGAACAACCTACCACTCAATACCCCTTTCAACTTCGGGAATCAGGGTAGTCAACTTAAAAAGAAACACTAATTAAGTAATTAACATTTTTAAGTAGTTTCGGTCATCGACAAACGGTACGAACCGTATTTTATTTATTGAGAAACAAACACAGCTTTGACATTAATAATATTAATCTCTGTTATCAATATATCTACATACTGTGTGATAGATTGATAACGCAGTTGAAGTCGTATCTTCGGACGGCGTTTCTTATCGATGTTCATTGATCAATGGTTTGGTAAACGCAGAGAGTGTTGCAACGCGGCCGAGGTGGACCAGCTGCGAAGCGATTGCAGGGCGATTGCCAACGATTTGATTGTCCAAAAACTCTAGTTCCTAGCAGGCGTATAATGAACTAAGGTAGGCACGACTATAAATTTCTAAATAGTATCTACAAAATGAAAATTCCTTATCCAGTACACGTCGGTAATGATTCCTCAGGGCATTTTTGCATCTATGAAGTTACCTTGGTTTCTCGAGCTCTTGTCCTGTGTCGACTGATGTGCTGTTAAAGTCGATGGATTTCCATTTCCAAAATCATAGTTAAAGCAAACTGAACAAGCAGATGAAACACATTATAAAATGCCGTAGGTAGGTAGGTCTAGGTACATTATATTAAACTAAAAAAAACTACTAATAACAGCCAGTTATCGTAACAACAACAGTAAAACAGTTAAAACAATACTAATCTTTTTGGTAAGTACAAAATGCTTGATATTGACTTGACAAAGCATAAACTTGTTTTTGTTTTGAAAACTATCAAAACAAAAACCATTCTCATATTAATATGTGTTAGAGAACCAACAAAGCGTATCAAATACGTAATTAATTCATTTTGACACGAAAATAGGCAGAATTAGGTATCTACCTTTACAAAAATATCTTTGCATTTGGGTTGAAGGCTTTTATGTCTTATGTTTAACAATAAACTAATTGTTTAGAAAATTTTATTGTTACTTCTGAATCACGTTGATGATAAGTGTAATTCTTTCAATATGTCTTATATTTATACAACCTATTATTATAAGAACACCTGTCTTGAGGCAAATGGCTGGAAATTACTCATTTGCAAGTGTTTTCAGGTACATTCTATGTAAGCAGCTATTGTAGTTGAAATAACCTACCTTAGGCACTTTCTTTTTATTACGAAGATAACAATTGACTGAGTTTTAATTCGATGTTAAATGACGTTGCAATTGAACGATATTTTAGTAATGACGCCGATGCACTCCTTAAACTGAATCCGGCGACACGAACTTACATAAAAACTAACATACTCGTAGCTCGAAACGAACAGGATTTCGCGGTCAGAATACAGCTAGTGTATACAATATGATCCATACGTATCTATATAATCATTAAACCCTAATAACATCCTTAATGAATAATATGAAAAGCGTAAAATACGGGAAAGGTCTATAGTCTATCATCATGATCACTGCGACACCATCTTCGGGACGAAATTTTGCGGTCAATACGCTTTATCTTAATCTATTCTCGTCTCTTCTTCTCTTCTGTTTATATCCACTCTCGTACAACAGTTTTTGTCTTTGACGTCCGTCACCGTCTGTCGTGGACGTTAACCAGTCACTTTCATTCATAGTTATAAAAAACTTGATAAAATGAATGTCAGTAGCTTCTGGTTTGCGGTGCGAATAACTACACACAGGACACGATGCAGACGTCATAAGTCACAAGATTGTACGTGAGATCAGATTACACGATTAAGGATAATCATAAGATCATCTTTTCCACGTCTTGCATAGCACATCTAGTCTGTGGTCGGCCGTGATCACTTTATAATAAGTAATATCACTATCAAAAGATATAAAGAAATAGAAAGAGACTGTGCAGACTTTTATATAATGAGATAAATATATCTTTCTTTCAAAAAATCTCTGTAGCTGGTAGCTGCCGCCTGAAGTTGTTAAAACCACTAATATAAAAAAGTCGTAGCTTATGCGCTTCATGTTCTGTGGATGTGATTACAACCCTGCTCTAGAGTACGTTACGGTGGTGCCAGTCGTTATCATTTAGTGATCGTTATAATGTAAACAATCAACCGTTCGACAACCCCGTTTAAGAAAAAGGCGTATGAGTCTGAGCTTCAAATCTTATATACGGGGAGTGGCCTGGCCTAGTACTCCACACTTATAATATAATCTTTTATTTCTAATTTTCTCTTATGTTCTCATGCAAGTAGGAACTGGACTATTGTTTGTCCACACACTCCACGGTGACGGAAGCGAGCGCCAAACATCCTCGCAGCGCCTATATCCACCTACCCTAAATATCATTGGTTGATTACAAAACAAACGCTAGGTGTTAAAGTAGGAAATAAAGGTTGTACATGTAGGCAAGGAACCCCAAAAATGATACCCACTTTACATGTAGGGGTAAGTACCATTAAAATTTTTTTTTATCTAAATATTATATTACGGCTTAGTTGACATTTTAAATGGTCATACTCATGTTAAAATACAGCTTTTTATTAGTAGTAGACTATGTGTTAAGCCGCGGACAGACAGACAGACGTACATGGCGAAACTATAAAGGGTTCCTTGAACACCTTTCTTGGTTCTTGAAAACATCCTTGTCTGCGGAACCCTTAAAATGGTCTTCAGGCGGACTAATAAATTTACATTAAATCGCTAACACTGTATAACCTAATCTATCATTCAACATAAAGCAAGCATAGAACTTAGCCAGATGTATCGCTGGTGGTATCTCTTTGTAATTTCTAAATAACTGTATTTTCTCACTACACAAACAAACTCTTTAAATTTTTGTGTCTGTCTATTTGTTCGGTATAATAGAAAATATTTAATAAGGTCCGCTAAAAGAAAACAATACGTTTATGTTTACGTTTACGTTTTGAATAGCATATACATCACAGCTTTAATATATTATCTTGGTCACGGGCATTAAAATATCTATGTCAATCATCGATTGACCAAGATAGAGAATGAAGTGAGAGTGTAGAGCAAGATAGAGAATAAAGGTTATTTCTTGAACAATATAAGAATTAACATATGACATTATCGCGATTCGAGCAGGCACTCAAAATCAGTGCCAGATTAAGTTGGCACGGGGCCTGTAACAAATGTAAACAGGGGGCCCTTTCAGGTTTGAAAAAAGAAACAATAGACCAATTTGTTATCTTTCGCATGTCCGTCTGTCATAGTAAATTTTCTTTGGACCCGTTTTTGTAATTAAAAAATAAATAGTCTTCAAGTATTCAAGACAATGGTCGAAAATTTATTATTTCCATTAATTGTTCTTTTTTATTTCGGGCGCGGGCCCCCCTTTGGGCGCGGGGCCTGTAGCAAATGCCACCTACCGCCCTATGGCTAATCCGGCGCTGCTCAAAATGTAATACGAGTATGTCTAATTAACTGGCTTATATTTGGTAGCTAACCAAAGGGTTTAATTAACCTTTTTTGAATCCCAAGAAGGGTGGGGGCAGCAGCCTCTCCTTACGATGCTGTAATGTCTAAAAGGCTCGAAAGAATACAGTCAAGCGTCAATAAATCAAGTTTTGTACTACATTTATGTATCTATGATAAGCATAAGATTTATCCGGCCTCTGTAATACCTTTAATTTGCTTTCATTATTTTACCCTGCGTAACACGAAACGAATTTAATAAAATAAAACTCCAAACGTATCTGGGTCGTTGGAACCTTGGATTTGTTTTACTCAATAGTTCGGACAAAATATTACTACACTATGCACAGAGAAAAACTTCCAAAGTGAACGCCCTGCTGAAATTGCAGTAATATCAATTGCATCGAAATCAATTTGTTGACGAATGAAACGTCTATCTTGATTGATTTCTGATCTCAACATTTAGAAGATTACTCTGTTATTATAGTTAATTGTCAAGAAATTGTAAATAATTTTACAAAAAAGAATCTGAGATACTAAAGTTAATTTTATAAGGCAGTTCCTCAAAATCCACGCTATTCTTCCTTAGGAAACAAATCCTCCTCAATAAAAGAGAGATCTAATTGCTGGGCTATTGAAAAACCTACTCCATGGCACTAGCATTTCGCTTTGAAAGATTGGTCAAAAGACGTGATGAACATTGCTTTGCATAATTTTATTGTATTACTTTTAACATCGAGATTTATTTTAAGAAAAATGCATAAGTATAGGTGCAGTGTGTACCTACATAATTTAGTTACACTCGTAGTGACTAGTGAATTACAATTTCAAAGCACTGCAGTTTTCGTACCTAGTCGTATTATTCAAATTGACTGACTTAACTGAAAAAATACCTCGAATAAAATCTCAATTATGAAATTAAAACTAGGAAGTGTTCGCTATAGCAACCGAACCAGAAGACGGACGAATCAAAAGTGAACTTAAAACAAAGTGGTCAATGCGATTTGGCTCCCAGCTGCGTCCCACCCAGTCGCCGGGCGGCACCAGCGGGCAATTGCTACGGATGTGCGCTATTGTCTCATTAATCTGACTTATGCAAATATCCTGAACGAAAACTAGCCAACGGACATCTGACAGAACATTAACTCTGTTCAATTTGTATTGCTCTCGATTTTGAAAATTGATGACCTACGGATCCGAGACTTGGTCGCTTATTATGGGCCTCATGAGAAGGCTTAGAAACACTCTGCGGGAGATAGAGCAAGCTATGCTAGAAGTTTCTCTGAATGATCAAATCAGAAATCAGGATATCCGCAGAAGAAGCAAAGTTACTGACTTAGCTCAGGTGCTGGCGAAGCTGAAGTGGCAATAGGCGAGACACAAAGTTTAAAGAACCGATGGACGTTGGGGCTCTAAGGTGCTGGAGTGCTGACCCCGCACCGGAAAGCGCAGTGTTGGTTGACTCCCTAGGTGGAGTGAGGACATGGACAGCTGAATTTTGGCGGTTCGAGACCGTGGTAGTAGGGAGTCCATGCAAAAGACGTATATCCAGCTGTGGACCTTCATCGGATGTGGATGTGGTGATGGTGATTGTTAGCGGACGCTTCGTGGTGTCACCCGCGTAGTTTTATTAGAAAAGATTTCCGACTCGTCGTCTGATGACTGAGCCACGGGAACACGCAACCTAGCCAGCGGCACTCGTAAATCGAGTCGAGATCGCTTCGGGAACACTGAAAGCGTTAACAGCTCGAGGACTTATCTCCGGTGGGTGACAGATTCCCCGTATCTATCACCCGGGGTCCTCGTCAGGAGGCAAATGAAGGTCCTGAACGAGCCGTTTGCGTCCGGCTCTCTTACGGCGGACAGGACAAGAGTCCACGTCGACCTCTCTCAACTTTTCCGCCGCCTCTTTCTGTGACAACACAATCTCACAGAAAGATAAAATATAACCTTTTTTAGCTAAAGAGATTACAATCACTTGAATGTATCTGGATTCCCGGATTGTAAACCTCTCAATAATCGATACGTGTCGATGTCTGAGGAGGCGCGGACGTGCCTTCCTGTCCGGTGACAGTTGACCGCTAGGCATGCATACCTTGACACTGCACCGTGTGATAGCCGTATAATATAAAATTATATAAATACTAATGATTGACGAAATAAGCACCAGCAGTTAGTCTAGCTAAACTAAACTAAAGTAGAAAATTCCTGTGACCAATTATAATGGTTGTATAATAAATCCCGGACTATTCTATAAAAGCGTTCTACCATAGGTTGCATTTTTGAGTATCATCAGACGTGATTGCAGCTGCTGAATAAAAGAAAGAAAGAAAGAAAGAAAGAAAGAAAGAAAGAAAGAAAGAAATGTCTTTATTTTTAGGCAGTGCCACACATTACAATAATAAATTTTAAATATATAGCTTATAGCTAAAACAAAAAAAAGAAGAACGCCCTGCAATATGTGGCATAATCTAGAAAAAGGCCCTAACTCAGCATTTTGCTACATACTTCCTATCCAAAAAAAAGTATGCAGCACTGATTTCTTTCTTTCTTTCTTTCTTTCTTTTCTGATTTTCAGTTAGGACCCAGTTCAGGTGCCGCCACGTACACAGTTCAACATAAAAAGTATACCTTCTGTTACCATGCCATGGTAAATATATAATTTGCGCAAAAGAATTAAAGTATCCATTTTTGAAGACGGAACATAGAAATGTAAACAGTTTATTTCGTGTTCGTGGTATAGTAGGCTTTGTATTGCTGTCAGTCACCGGTAGTACCAGCAGTAGGTACTAGCATGTATAGTAACGCATCTCTGCGATGCTCAAGGTGAACCGCGTTGCAGAGCGTGATAATGTACTTGAAAAAAATCATTAAAAGTGAATGTTCTCACATACCCTGCGGTATACGTGTCCGCACTATTATTACAGAGTATATCCAATAGAATTGCATCTTGCATAGTTTTTAATGATCCACCAAGGCTGTTTCCTTGTGGGGAATAGGATTTAAAGCTCGGACTTGGAAGTGTCCGTCAAATGGTTTTAACTACGCAAATTGTCTGGCCATCATGTGCCCAAGATTTTTGGTACTATCTTGAATAAAAGTAAAAAAACATTGGGATTTTTTGGTGTTAAATACTCCTCTGTTACCCACCAGTCATTTAGAATACAAACAACGAGTTAAGTCAGGCCATCGCTCTCAGTCTACCAGTAGTCTATGATTCTTTGCAATAATTTGTACCATAAACCAATACCAAGATAAGTTCAGTATGTCGCAAGGCCCAGCTCTAGGAAACCCCGCGCTGCAACTGTGCACTGACAGATGCGTTGCGCAAGCGCACAGCGCAGTGAAAGTCACCTTGCTCCCGTTTATTTCCTCTAAAAGCAATCTTAAACTATAAGACATACGATGTATTTTGATTTGAACATATAACCGAAATGCAAACATACAATTTTATATCTCAATAGCTCAACAAATTGAACTGTACTCGTAATCCATCAAATTAGAGATGTTATCCTCATAGCATATTTTAGCGCATCTTTTGAATCTATCTTTTTGTTATGGCGCATTACAGTACATTACAGGCCCTTTTTATAGGAGAGAAGATACGGAACTTAGACCCACCATGCTGCATCCAATGCGGATTTGTGGGCTTAGAATGATAATGTAAAATTCTTTAACAGATGTTAATGAAAATCCGCCGCCGCCATATTCCCAACTTCGGACTGAGAATTTTTACTGAAAAGTTCTTAGAAGAATATAAAACTCATTATTCATAGCTTCACCCAGGACTCGAACCCAGGACCTCATGATCTGAAATCACATAGGCTAACCTGAATCAACGAGGCAGTAAACTAAATTTACGTAATTATTAAGATATGTGTAATTCCTAAGGAATGTATGTATATTTACTTCCAGAAAATGAATCACAACGACATGATGGCCGCCCACGACCACAGCGCCCACGACCACGGCTCCCACGAGGCAGCACACGACTGCGGCGGCTCGCATGGTCACGCCATGGTGGTGAGTTACCTTTTATTGGTCGTGGGGAAATCCTCATGGATCTACTGCCCTACGGAGGTTATATAGATCTTGCCCACTAACACTCCTCGAAATACCGCATACGCATGTTGGTATGAACTTCACCAGCGGATGTCCGCTGAGGCAGATCCACATCGGGTAGACATTGCCTTTCATACGTTAGAGACATGTCGAAACCACAACAAGCCAACTAGAGGAAGCAAAGTTGGGCGAAAACCAAGTCACCATCAGTATTGTCACTGCCGCCTCCCGTCTGCTGAAGAGAAGTCAGGTAGATAAAACACTCTTCTGCCCTCGATCGAATCCCTGCGACTCGCTTGATGCCGTCAGTACACCTGGTGGGGAGTCGACCAACACTGCGCTTTGTAGTGCGGGGTCACCATTCCAGCACCTTGGGATTCCAAAGTCCATTGGCTTTACGTTACGAACTAACATTAATTTTTAATAATTAGAAAAAAATAATTCTTATAATGACAAAGATATATCTGCAGTAGTCAATGCAGTCAGTGTGGGAAACTAGATAATACAAAGTGTGTAACGGTGGTCAGTTTGCGGCGACGGAATGATAACACTATCAGCTGTGCTCCTGCCTCCTACACGTACACAACGACATTGTATATCGATACTGATTACCTATTACAATATCAATACATAATTAATTTATTACTATTTGGAACATTCTGATTAGAGGAAAACGAGACAGATTTCGCTTGATTGATAATATTTTTTATTTATTAACCTACAGTTTATTTGTAACTACAACACAATAACAAAACTAAGAAAAGTAAAAATATTTTATGAAGTGAGAAGAGAGAAGTGAGTGAATAAAATGCAACCTTATCACGTATTATTATATAGTAGATTTTCGGTTGTAATCTAACCATCGCTTAATAGAGCAATATTGAAGGAAAATCCTACATTAATCTGAACTGGGTCCATGGGTCTATCCGTTTGGCGTTTTCTGTTCTGTGGTCATACTCAACCATAACTTTAAAGCCTCATCACTATGACTGTTATAACGTTTGATATTTTAACAATGGATTTCCTAGACTTGGTAGGGTCACCTCTAGGATAAAAGAGCAACAGTTGAGTTTATCGCCGACACTCTCAGCAGATCTTGTCTTCCGAATCAGTGTCACTGCAAACACACAAACTTGACATAACAAAAGTGCTTGTAAACTATACCTGCTTATTCTTTGTTATTGAGGAAGAATACAATAAGAAACATAGGCTAATTTATCCTAATAAATATACAAATCATGGAATGGTGGCAGGTATACTGGCTGCAGTTCCACATTGGATAACTAGGCTGATCCTTTGCACAAAAAATAGGCCAGAGCTTCTGTCACCAATAGAGACGCGGTGAAATTCTTGGCGCTGGGACTCCATGGCCAAAAAGAACAAATCTATATGTAACTCTCTGTCACAGAGGCATACTTGTGGTATTTCCCGATTTCAGATTTTTCTGGTCTTGATACTAGGTCTAGTTTCTGCCTCCCAGATATGACAATGTGGCAACTCATGTAGCGACCCACATTAGGGACGTGCTTATACTGGACATAAATGAATTTGAGTTTTGAATTTAATAGCCTAATCGTCAAGGCACCAGACACTACCACAGCTCTAAGGCATTGTTCTTCTTCTTTCTAAGATATGATTGTACGCTTCCAGTTTCACGCGGGAGTGCAGCAAGAGATCCTGTTCCGCGGCTGGGAGACGACCACCGCGCTGGAGCTGTTCGGCTCGGCGGTGGCCATCTTCCTGGCCAGCGTGCTGTACGAGGGGTTCAAGTACTACCGCGAGGCGCTGCACGCGCAGGCCGTGACCCCCACCGCCGACTCGCAGGTCAACATCGCCAAGAGCGAGTGCGGCGCGAGGGGCAGCTGCGCCGGACCCGCCGTTGTCAAGTCAGTATCATGTTCCTGCGAGCTGTACGAGGGGTTCAAGTACCTACTACCTACAATGAGGCATTTTTTTAGGAAAAATGCTCGATACCGTGATCCAGAGACAAAACCAAGGAGGCGAATTTAAAAAATATTATTTTTGAGTAGCAACCAACGATATTTATAATTATCGCTGGTACCATATTTTTCCGCATCGAAAACGGGAGCAATCTGTAATCGCAACACATATTGATTTATTAATTATGATCATCATCATTAAAATAATCAACAGGTTGTAAAAGATAATATTACTTTTTCCGGAGTTGAAGGTTTTCCCGAACACGCAATTAATTCGATAGCACTGCATCGAGCAGGTAGCTGTCATGGCTTGATTCATTTTACGATTCTACGTGACCAGTTTATAAGTTCGATTGGAGAACCCTTCCTTTGTTTTTTTAAAGTTGTTCCTCATGTCACGTGGAGAAGTTTTCCAATTTCTTTTATTGCGTACAAAACTATTGCATCTTATTTTGTTGCATTCTTTCATTTATAGTAATAACTAGCAAACCTCGCGGATTCACCCGCGTAGTTTCCGTTCTCGTAGGAATACGGGGATAAAATATAACTACACTATTCCTGAGTGCTACTCAAGAATAGTGTAGCTTTCCAACAGTGAAAGAATTTTTCAAATCGTTTAAGTAGCTTCGAAGCCTATTCAATGCAAATAAATAAACGAACATTCAAATCTTTCCTCGTTATAATATTAGTATAGATGTATAGATTTATCACTGACCAATGATGGCAAACCGTCATCAATAAACCGACTAAAACTTCACAGGGCATGCATGTAAGACGTTCTTCATAATGTCCAAATTATCCATTTACCTGAGGCGTAGGTACTTGTAGGTGTCCTTGTATAGACCGACAACCATGATGCTCAAACGGGTACACAGTAATACTGCAAGTCGTGGACCCTTTTCTATCACAAAAATATCTATATACTGCTACTATGAGAAGGCACTCGTAATTTTTTTTTTGTTTATAATTAGACAAAAAAACATTGTGGCCGCTTCACAGTTCTGGGCGCATTTGGATCCTTGGAATTTTAGTTTGAATTTACTGTGTGAGAAATATTTTTGGTTTGATTATAATTAATGGTATACCTACTCTTTGATTATATAACTTACCTACGAGAATGTCTGTTTGTTGTCAACTGTGGATGTTACCTACTTTAATTACGAAATTAATATTTGTGTTTGTCACTCTGTTACTCGTACTGGCTACCGATATTGTCTGAGAGATTTCTATAAGTTTCTACCTACTAATTGTGCGGAAAAACCTAATCGAGTCACCTCACCTTATTACTAAGATAGTTATGCATAATAATATTTGTATATTTTCCTTGATTTATTTCAATATCTTGCACGATAACATCTGATCATCACTACGCTATCTGAACCGATAATAATTTTAGATCAGACATTTTAAATAAAAACAGTAAAATTATTATTATTCTAAAATTCAGCTTTTATGGAGTATTTTCATGCGCTTTCGCCGGCTCTAGGACTTTTTCAGCTGTTGAGATTTTTTTTTTATTTGTTTACAAAATCCTTAGGCGTACCTTCTAGGTACTTACCTACGTACAATTTACAAAAAGTCAAACGTAACGTTTCAAAAGTGTTTTGCGATTTTAACTTTGAATAGGCAAATTTTGTTGTTGGCAGGTATTCCATGTTCTCATCAGCGCACGTGGTCCAGACGTTCCTGCACATCATCCAGTCCACGGTCTCGTACGTGCTCATGCTGGTGTTCATGACGTACAACGTGTGGCTCTGCCTCGCGCTGGTGCTGGGCCTGGGCCTGGGCTACTTCTGCTTCGGCTGGAAGAAGAGCACCGTGGTGGACGCCAACGAGCACTGCCAGTGACCACTGGAGCTTTACTCTGAAGCTGTCCCCAATGGCTCAAGCTGCTTTTCCATACAACAAACCACAAGGAACTAAAGGAAACATCTGTCCTTCCAATGTGAGCCTTGTATTTATTGACTCCCAAACACTCGTTCATATTCAAAACTACAAGCGCAATCTAATAAACTTCAAAATAAAACAGCGCCATCTATCAAAAGACTAAACTAAACTAACGAATACGGGTCGTTGAATAGCAAGCCAACCAAAAATTTACCAGAGTAAAAGTTATGCTCCAGTAGTACGAGTAGGTATGTGACTAATGATCACAGAATCCTATCAAGACAATATTAATGACATATAAGTACCTAAACGAATATGCGTAAAAAATTCAAAAGAAAAACATAATTTCTTTAGCCGACATATAATATACCTACTCGCATATTCTTACGTTTTAGAACATCTGAAGAGAGCCCTCGTATAAAATAAAAATATATAAAATGGTCGGGTGACATTTTATATATTTTTTATTTTATACGAGGGCTCTCTTCAGATCTTCTATCAAGTATCCATCGGCATCACATGTCTCAACGGTTTAGAGTGAACACGTCTTAAGCCTTGTTAATATTTCTTTATTGCGACCTTGATATTTTGATAGTTTTCACCAGTATACAATCTTAATTTTAAAAGTGTCACTCGAACTCTAGCTCATTCCTACCTACATAATGCTCCTTTTTACCGATTTCAAAAAAGAGAAAGTTCTCAAGTTGATTCGTATGTTTCTCGAACCGATTTGAAAAATTCTTTTTTGTTAATTATCTAAGTACATATACTATCCTCTAAGTAGTTCGTGGTTACTTAACACACATCTCTCTATACAAAAAACAGCTCAAAATCTTATTTTGCCAGTGGAAAAGCAGCCTTACTCTACTCTTATCGTTCGCTGACTGCTTTTTCATAAACTTTTATCTGTGAACTGTGAACATTCATGTAATATACCTATGTAAATTGTGGAGAAATTATGTGTTATGGTGTTCACATGAATTAGTATAAGTTATCCGAATGATATTGTAGTTAGTAGGTAGGTATACGTTTATTTATGAATTTATAAGTGTTTTGACAATTACCTACTTTATTTAGGTTCTGAGGACAGAGAACACTAACAGAAAATTTTTCGTTTGTATTTAAGCACTTGTTTAGTACAAAAGAACAATGCATAGTATAATATACAATCATCATGAATAAATATTGTAGGTAGGTATGTTTTGAAGGTACTACCTACTACTTGGTAAAAAGTTTACCTTAGTTATTATAATCTTAGAATTTTATCTATACAATTATCCGCCCACTTAACATGATGCGAGTATAACAAAGTGGGCGGATAATTGTGCCTCTGAGTATATAAAAAAAAGAAAATTTCATAAAATGAAGGAAGCTCTGCGCCATCTAGTGGCGAATAGCGTAGGATATTAATCTATGAAAATAACATTCCACTATCATTTACAAAGAGCTAGTGTTAGTTATTCTGTTCAACAATAGATGGCTCTTCCAATTTAAAAAAAAATATCTGATTATTTTCTTTATTTCCATTTACATCTAAGTAGGTATTTAGCCTACTATTTTAATAAAACCAAAAGGAAAGTAATAAATTTCAGATAATAAGTACTTGTGGACTATACTATATTTTATACCTTACTTACTTCAGGGTTTTACAGGACTTTTAGACCTTACTTACAGCAAGTAAGCAATTAGGTTTAGGAACTGTTTGAAAGTTATATGCTCTAAGAAAGTTGTGATATTAAAGTTTTGAATAAGATATTACAATATTTCGTATTTTTGTATCATACTTATTATGTATTAGGTATAGTATAAGTACCAATGTAATTAAATAAAGAGTTATTATTACACTTTTACTGTAATTTTATTTGATGCAAGGTACAACTACAACTCTAAAACTCTTGATCCAAGCATTGAATTACTATGTAATAATTCAATGGACCCATATTCGGCTCACTGCTGAGCTCAAGTCTCCTTTCAGAATGAGAGGGATAAGGCCAATAGTCCACCACGCTGGCCCAATGCGGATTGGCAGACTTCACAGACGAATTCAATGGATCCAAGTGGCACAACCACTTAAGTGATACCGGTATCCTCAGTGATAACAAGTGGAATAAAAGATTTAGGAACAAAATTCCGTTAACCATCCAGTTAGACGTGAGTCAACATTATAAAGAGCAGAGTAGACTTATTAAGAGGACGTAAATCAAGGAACATACATATTTACTCAGGATGAAGTAAATAATGAGTTATGAAACAACGAGTAACGGAAACTAATCACACTTCAAATCGAGCAACAAGGTACTTAACCGATTTTGCTGGAATGGAGATAGCCTCCTAAACAAATGGAGATTTATCTATATTGATGTTTTAAAAAAGATAAGATTTGATTGTTGTTTATTTGTTTGCATTGAATAAGCTCTGAAACTACTGAAGTGAAAAATTATTTCACTGTTGGGAAGTTAACATAATATCCCCGAATGCTAATGCTAGGACTACATGAATATAACGTCATAGAAACGGGAACGAAAAACCACGTGGGAGCCCGACCCATGATTCATTTATTTATTTATTTATTTATTTATTTAAAGCACGCCAACAATACACATATTAACCATTAAAAACAATACAATATGCCACAAAAAATCTGATATGTATACTAACGCTAGGCGCACATAACATTTTATATAATTTCATGTCAACACTTTCATAATAATTATACGTCAAGCTTATAATAATATTATATTATGTCAAAGTTAATAAAAAAAAAGTATACTATTATATTACATTAGCATAAAAGGAAAACAAATTCATTGAATACAATTATTAAATTAGATTAATAGGTAAAATTACATACAAAATTAAATTAAAGTTGACAATATATTTAAACTTATTCTAAATTATTTATAACAAATAGAAAGAGAAGAAAAGTAATAAACTAAAACTAAGACAATTTATTTAATTAATTATTATTATTATTAAGTACAAAATGGTCGTGTACCTTGTTTTTAAAAACATTGAAGGAGTTGTGAAAAATGTCAATACCTGGTATGATTTTGGATATTTCATTATATTTGGCACAAATTCGTCTGATAGGGGCCTGCATACCAAGGTTAGTCCTTATAAAAGGAACATGAAATACTTTCGTAGTACGGTAGCGTGGATATCTACGCGGGACTGAAAAAAATATCCTTTCCAGTAAGTTACCACACTTGATTTTATTATTTATTAATTTGTGAAGAAAGCATAAATCAAGCATTTCACGTCTTCTTCGCAGCGGTAACAATTTAAACTGTGCTAGACGCTGGTGGTAAGGCATCCTATGCGACATACCGCTTGATATAAAGGCAAGATGTCTAGTAAATGCTCGTTGTATATTTTCAATTCGTTGAGAATGTATACTATAGATTGGATTCCAAATCACACTAGCAAACTCAAGACAACATCTCACCAAGGCATTGTATAGAATAATTTTGGTCTTACAAGAGAACCCCTTTGTGTTGCGTTTCAAAAATCCCAAAAGCTGTGCACCTCTCTGAACAATATTATTTATATGAGATTTAAATGTTAACTTACTATCAATAGTGACTCCTAAGTCTTTTATCTCCGATAACTCTTGCAGTACTGTGGTATTAATGCAGTAACTAGAAACAAGTGGTTTTTTTTTCCGAGTAAATTTTATATGGAAACATTTGTTAGCATTAAGAGTCATATAGTTGTTATCACACCATCTAATTATTCTGTTTAAATCCTCTTGTAGTAATTTAGCATCGTTGGAGGATTTAACTGTCTTATAAATTTTCAAATCATCCGCGAACAACGAGCTAGTACAATGTTGTGTCACCGAGGAAATATCATTAATAAAGGCCAAGAACAGTAGGGGCCCCAGGTGGGAACCTTGTGGCACTCCAGATTGTGCCTGGAACGTTTTAGACTCAAAACCATTGACTGCAACAGTTTGGGATCTCAGGTGAAGGTATGAATTAAACCATTTGACAAGGGGACCACTGATTCCATACTGCATAAGTTTATTAACGAGTAGTACATGGTTAACCTTATCAAATGCGCTGCTAAAGTCTGTGTATATGACGTCAACCTGTTGCCCCTTATCAACCATATGGCAGAGATCTGAAGTATAGTCAGACAAATTTGATTGCACGGATAAACCAGATCTGAAGCCGTGTTGAGAACTCGTGAGAAAATTGTCCAAATGCCGAGATAGAATAGGATGAACAAGACTTTCAAAAAGTTTAGAGAAGCATGAAAGTATTGAGATCGGACGATAATTTTTAACATCCACATGCTTCGAACACAAGACGTTTCTCGTCATCTGAAACTACATGTTACCCAATGAGGCAGTCACTTATTGCAATTTGCAGTGTATTATCTATTGCATTATGTATGTACACATGGTCTAAGATGTACACCGATTACTCGAAGACGCCTGGACCGATTTCAAAAAATATTTTTTCGTTTTAAACGGTATACTATCTATTTGGTCCCATTGCCATCATGTCAAGATCTGATAATGGAATCCTGGAGAAATTGAGGGGAACTTTCAAAAATTATATAGACGCCTAGTGTGTTCGTATTTTTTCTATTTAGTAGGTACTTTAAAGCACTACAATTTCAGGAAGGTTTTGAATCGTTCTAATGATGGAGCCATAATACAGACGAGGGAAATCCTCAATGATTTACAGCAGTGAACTTTTGTTTAGGCTTGATTGATTTGTATTAATGAGATCTTTCCATATAGATAGGTTGTGACTGTCATTAGGGGTTGGTGATGAAGACCAAGGACAATAAGGAACTCCTTAACGGCTTACATTAACTACCTACCTTGTTTGGCCTTGAATAATTCGGATTGCTGAGAACTTTCCACCTAGATGGGTTGTCATTAAGGGTCTAGTGATGAAGATAAAGGACAGGGACAGTTAAGGGAACTCATCATCGGTTTACAGTAGTTACCTTTTGGAATTTCTTCTTATGGTTCAATATTGCCAGTTCTTAGAAAAAGAATAGCTCATTAAGTTGAAGCTAAAGACGAATAGCTCATTAAGTCGAAGCTAAAGACATGCCTACTCCACTTTTACTAAACTACAAGTTTTTGGCCGTCTTTATGCCATTCAACTACACAAACTGGCATTTTTAGGGAGCTCTTTACACGACGAAAACGATTACAACAATGAAACATCGATTCTATAGCAACAGTTTTTATAAACGCGTTAGATCATTGACTCTTGATCTTTGACATAGGGGTAACGGTTTACGAGGCAGGTCCTTTCTTTTTAATGGTCTAAGAAAATAACATCATAATATGTTCTACCTGCTGATCAGTATGAAGGCGGTGCAAAGCCGGTGTTATCAAATACTCTATAATAATAATTATTAGCCACATAGTTCGAAGAGCCGATGGACGTTGGGGGTCCCAAGGTGCTGGAATGGCGACCCCGCACCGGAAAGCGCAGTGTTGGGCGACCCCCCACTATGTGGACCGAGGATATCAAGCGGGTTGCAGGGAGCCGCTGGATGCTGGCGGCTCGAGATCGTTGAGCTTGGAGGTCCATGCAAGAGGCCTATGTCCAGCAGTGGACGTCTATCGGCTGATAAGGTAAGGTAAGGTAAGGTAATAATAATAATAATAATTATTATAGAGTAATTGTGATAATAATTTGATTTTTGGATTTAATAAACTAGGATAGTGCGATAAAATAAATTATATACTTTTTTTAAGATTTCTGAACGAATATCAGACTGCTCCGCTCACGTACTACTGTCATATGTCAACCGCATGTCAATTGTCAAGTCAAGAGTAAAATGTGTCGGGTGTTTCGTTTTGTGCTAAACTTTACTTGTTGATTTTATTACTTAAATCTAATGATGAATAAATGAAAACTTGCCAAACGAGTGCCCAGTGAACTATGTCATAGTGTTGTGAGTGAATACTGTGTATTTTTCCTCTCGTTGCCGAAATCCGAGCTGCGATTGTAAAGGTAACGGTATTTGTTTTTGAGGACGTCAATTACTGTATTTCTTCTATTAGTTTACACGTTTATCGCTTTTAAATTATAATCAGACTTTCCCTTTACCGTTTTTTTATGAAGATTTGAAGATGTTACGGGTTTTACCAGTCTAGATCACGCGGTTTACGAAGATCCGCTTTGGTAATAGTAGTTCTACATGACATAAGGCATACAAGTCTCGCATATTTATCACAAGACGTCAAAAGCCCACACTCCTAGCTTAATTGCTACTTAACATTCCTTAATTACTTTGTGTCTTATGTTATCACCCTTGTTTGTACTGTTGTGTTCCAAATTATTTGATGAACTTGTTGGCTATTGGAAAAACCCAAATGTTTCTTATGTGTGAGTATAACTTATGAGTAGTTAACTTCTAGGATGAGTTCCACCACATGATATTGCATCATTACTTAACATCTAGCCTGTATGATTATGGAAACATTGTTTGATTACTATCATAATCTAAAAAATATAGCAGTGTGAGCTTATTCCAGAAGAGAATAAACAAACTTCCAAAGCGGCAACACATCCTGGTGCGGCATTGTTGAAATTATTCAAGGAGGCTGTCATTCATTTAACATTTATACAATTCAAGATTCATTTATTTAAGTATCCTTAGTTTACAAGCACTTGATATGTCAGGTAATGTTATGGTGTAGTAGTCAACAACTTCAAATGCAAGTTCCAAAAGTTGTAAACTCTCCTTGGTCCAACAAGAACCTACACAAACTCAATCAGGGTTCCTTTAATATTATTATTGTCTAAAACTAAGTATCCAGTCATATAGTTCATTTCATTCCCAAGCTTTTTTATATTCTACATATTGCTATATATGAATAAGGCATAACTGTACTACTGTTATCTTGGACCTGTTTTCCCAATTTATTTACATAAAAACTTTATTTAATATTTCTAAGAAAACATCAATGTTTTGGTGTTATGAAGTCATGCAGTTGACAAGTTCCACAAAAACAATTAATTTAACAAGTATGTATTTATACAGTATAATATAAATAAATAAATAAAGTTATATTTTTTGGTGTTATCACCATTTTACAATATACTAGCTAAGCAAATATTTTAAATATTACTTTTCTGATGAATTTATATAAAACTTTTCATAAATATGATCCCAAAACACAAGCTGTTGTCCAGAGAGTAAGGAGTTGGTCATAGATTGTCTAAATGTAAGGCATGGAACATTGCGCAGTACTATCTTGTTATTGACCGTATAAGGCACTAGCGGCTGCCACACTTCAGGTATTAGTAAAGTTGTTAGAGGTGTTGGATCCCTAAAATTAATTTCATATAATGTAATATAGGTAATATTGTAAGCAGTATTATATTTTTAAAAAAACCAGCGAAGTGTTTGTCGGGCCATGCACAGTGTAGTTTTCCATAGATTAAGTTAGCACTTTAATTCCTTATGTAAAGCATACAAATATGCCCCAAATCATCATTAACAGCCGATAGACAATAAAGAATTCATCCTACTTTGCATGTAAGCACAATTTTTTTTCTAATTTAAACGCTAAACTGCAGACAGACAGACAGGGCAATACTATAACTATATACTATAAGAGTTCCTTGTGGACTATGAAACCCTAACAACTCCTTCACAGTTTTAATGGTTGAATATAAAGTTAATCTATCTATACTAATATATAAAGCTGAAGAGTTTGTTTGTTTGGTAATAGCAAAAAAAATCACTTTTTGTGTAAATTGAACTTAAATTGACTATTTTACTTTCCATTCAGAAGGAAAAATGCTTCAATTTTCCTCTATACAGAACTAGATGAAAAATTCTTAATTGACTTAATGTTACAGTTAAGTGCTAATGCAATGCTCATATTTTAAAAATTACTTACTAAGCTATTTCTATTATATATATAGTGTTTCAATAATGTGACTTACCCCAGTCTTATAAAATTGTTTAATAAAGTAATCAATTTTTCTGAAACAATTTCATCAGAATCTTCTAAGTGGACATTTGATGTAATAAATTTCAGTATGTCTCCAAAATTTGCTCCGGGAATGCCATATTTCTTACTACTTAGCTTTCCTTCATAAAGATACTTCATCAAATATACAACATTTCCATTGTTGGCATGATAGGCAGCTGACTTTACAACAGGATATTCCATGAATACATCATTTACATATGAAATATAACTTTGTACAACATTTTTGGTTATTGTGTAATCATCAAAATAAAACTCCTTAACTATGTTTGCTACTTTATTTTTTGTCTTGTCACTATCAAATACCAAGTTGCTAGGCAGTAGGTTTTCAAAATTGTGTGGTATTGCATTAAATCTGTCCATATTTTCTGCAATTATAGATACTTCATCAGCATTTGTGTATATGACCATTGTCGGCACATTCTGATGTTTAGCATTATTTCCATCTCTTGGATCTTTAAGTATTAAACTGTTTGTAAAATCTTCGCTTTCAATGCATGGCAGGAAACTATAGGATGTATTAGAAATGCTCTTGTATGAAACTTTGTAGAAAAACTCTTGTAACAGTACAGGTTTAGAATCATATTTATAGCCCAATTCCTTTGCAAAGTTAAATGCATCTGATGTTGGTTCATGTGAAATGGCAGACGGAGAGAATGCAGATCCAGACTCTAATATTACTTTACCAAAAAGGTTCTTAGTGAATCCAGACAATTGCAAAAGTTCTATAGACACTGCTCCAGATCCTGTAAATGAAGTTTCTTAATTATACAGATACTAACTCCTGTCTACATTTTGTTTTCCTAAAATTGTAAAGTAAATAATATTTTTTAATAGAAAAATACTGAGTTTTTGTCAGCTTTTTCCAGTATAATTTGCACTCTTGTACAGATATTAGAGCCACTGCAAAGACATAGACTTTCCAGAAATATGGTAAACCTACTTGAAGTAAACTATTTAATTTATAAAAATGTAACATACCTGTGCCATAAGCTGTGACATCACCCGGGTCACCTCCAAACTTGTCAATGTTTCTATGGATCCAATATAAAGCTGCGATTTGGTCCTTGAGCCCTGTGTTGCCCAGTACATCTGGCAAACCAAGACACAAAAAGCCAAGTACCCCAAGCCGATAGTTGAATGACACAACTACAAAGCCTTGTTCAAGCAATCTTCTAGGACCTGTATGAAAGCCCCATCTGAAAATTTCAATCTAAAATAGAACAATCTTATCTAATCAAAATTTCTTGTCTCATATTATACTATTATTTCTAGACATGCAATGGGAAAATATTTGTCTGACACCTCAATAGCTCAACGGTAAAAGCGGCCGGATTCATAAGAGTAGTGCTTCGATCCCCACCCCTTTAGTTTATTGTCGTACCCACTCCTAATACAGTTTTTCCCGACTAGTTGGAGGCGAATGGGAATGGCAAATAAAAATAAGGTACTGAAGTTAAACTATAAACTAATGCCTGGTAAAAAGAAAATAGCAATAGTTATTATGATGGCTGATTATCTTCAACACTGACAGGCAACTGAATTTTTGCACCTCGATCGAAGTACAGACCCTCGCTGGAAGCCTCCCCCGTGGAAGTGCACGAGGACTGGGCTCGCCGCGGCGCGCTCGGGCACGAATATGTTCAGCACCAGGCAGTTCTCCTCCCCCGAGCCGTCCGGCTGCGGGCACCGTACTCGGTGCGTCGCTTCGAAGATACCGCTCCAGGGAGGCGGGGGCTCTGGTGCCTGCGTACACCGAAACACATAATACAACCAATACAGGCACTTGCTGTCTCTCATACCTCTCAGACATTTCGCCGGAATAGGCTAGTTGACACTTCTTAAAAAGGATTTAAATGGGAAATTGCTGTTACTCACATTTTGTTTCGACCATCGACTCCACCCGAGGGATATTTGGTTCAAGCATTACTTTTAAATTCGACTATTTTTTAGTATATTCATACACCTTAAAACCATGCACCACCGCCATTATCAATGATCTATTAGTCTGTGGTGAGTGAAGTGGCAATGGGCAGGGCACATAGTTCAAAGAACTGATGGGGACCCAAGGTGCTGGAATGGCGACCCCACACCGGAAAGCGGTCTTATCTAAATGATAAGATTGATACATAGATTAGAAAAACAATCAGTTTGAAGGGTTCGTACCTCATTAGCACAAGCAATGTTTTTATGATCTACTTATAGTTTTTGACTTATGACGAAGAATGGTTTGTGTTGCATTTGGTTGTTTTTTATTGAAATATATAACTAAATGGTAGTGGAAAAGTACTGGGCATCCAAATGTCGCGGACATTATTACGTAAGGGCGTGTCGGCCGGAGGTCGGCAGTGACGTTATATCCATAATATGTATCCGATTTACCGTAAAACTCGAGCCTGTGAGAGCCAAATGTTCCTCATTTAACTCCTACCATAGGTAAGTACTTTGGAAGGTAGCAGGTTTGAAGGGTCCTTCTCAACCGTATAAGTATAAAGCGTAATTGCTTATTCCAGCCCCCAGTTCAACCCTTCGATATAATTTTCTCATAATAACCTGTAAATAATATAAAAAAATACGTATCTATATGGTACAGTTGAGGGAGACCCTTCAAACCTACTACTTAACATGTGCTATTACTTTACACAACTATTGGGTTTAGACCATTACCCCATGGTACTAACCCAATAGTTGCCTACCTTATGGTAGGAGCATGGGCTAAAAGGCTCTCAGCTTTTATGAAATGAGAAAAGTCTAGTCACCACAGGATCTTAGTCAACAAGTGTGTCTGTGTACTCGTAGTCGCGCCGCCGCCCAGCCAATCAATCGTTAAACTACTCGTATAATCAAATATACTGTTCGTGTTCAATCAATCTATCAACAGCCTGTATTCGCCCACTGCTGGACATTGGCCTTTTCGAGAGCGCGTCACCACACACGTTCCTCCTTAGAGCCTGACTTATCCAACCACTTCCCTTCGAGCCTGACTCATCCAAACACTTTCGACGAATATTGATGTCGTCGAACCATCTAGCTGGAGGGCGTCCTACACTGCGCTTGCTGGTACGTGGTCTCCACTCCAGAGCACGTCTGCCCCATCGGCCATCTGTTCTACGACAGTTATGGCATATGGATATACGGGAGGCAATGCGATATTTTATAAATTTAGCCTAGTTCGTTCGCCCAACTAAATAAATAAGACGTATTGCGATTTACGATGTAAATGACAGGTCCAGCACTCTCCATATAAGAGAGGTAATATGATATTCAAATGCGGGTTGGTGAACTTAGATTGATAATGTTGGATTTTAATAACAAAGTCATGATAGTTAGGAGTGACGGATTAATATGCTCTCAGAGGCACGGAGGCGTAACACCACTAGCAACCTAACTCTGGACTGAGACTTTCTACAAATAATTTCGTGGAAGAAAACACAGTCTGACGCAGGATTCGAACACGAGAACTTCGTCGTACGAAAACAAACAAACTAACCACCAGGACTACGAGGCAGATAAGTTAACATTGTGATCGACGCAAATAAGTTCGGACACTCCTATAGCTATTACCTTAAACCTGTCGTAGTTGGTGGGCGGGCGGGCGTAGGGCACCCCGCGGTAGACGTAGTGCGGCGGCTGGGGTGCGTAGTACCCCCTCACCGCGCCCTGCGTAGTCACCACGAGCCGGTGTAAGGGGGCAGCTACCCCGCTCCACCAGTTGCACAACACGGGCAGGAGGAACATGCCCCATCGCGGGGACATACTCGTACTATCGGACTACAGTGAACTTGTGTTGTATTTTAGTGTGTATTGAAGCAGTCAGTAAACAATAATTGGTTTTTTTAGTATTCTCCGCGAAAAACCGACGAATCCAAGCGATAGTGTCACTCAAACAAGTCAAAAGTCTTCTACCACTTTTTTCGTGTATTTCGTTTCGGTTTCACTTGAAGTCAATTTTTCGCAATTAAGGTGAAGGTGAATTTTGAAAATTTTATTATTATTTAATTTATTTGAAGTGTACGTAGAAGATTTTTATTGGGTATGGTCGCTCGTTCTGGACCAATTCACCTGGATTCTTCTGTTTCTTTTTTGCGGAAAATAGCAAAATAAATCAATTATTAATCCACTGTTTTATTGTATGTTTTATGTATTTCTACTGTCCAGTGGTTTGGTGCTCAAATAAACAAAAGAAAATCGATTGATAGTCAGAATAAACGCAATGTGTAGGACACTGTCGGTGAGTAACTGAGACATCGTATACCTATGGTTTCCAGTATAGAAGGAGCATAGAGTTGTCAAAACATTACTGTTATTGCCACGTATTATTGTAAACTTCCATTTGTATAATTACACGTATGAGCTAGCCTTTCTGTGCTGATTCATGCAGGAAATTGTCTAAAAATGCTAAAGTTGTACCTCGTGTCATGTACCACTTTATTAGAGTGAATGCTTTATACAAATCATAAAACAATAGAACTGCTAATTTTATTTAATTACATAGAATGTAAATGTAACTTCGAGTATATACTCGCAAATAAAAATCATATTTATATAAACATACAGTAATTGGCGCTACATTGCGTTGGCAAACTTTGTACACTATGATGAAGCTTGTGTCTGGAGGGATTTTGAATCTTTGCTCAAATTAATGCACGTGTCGTGTTTTAGCGTGTGTATCAAAGCGTTGAAAGTTAAATCACTGTGGAAATATGTAGTTGCAGAAATATGTAGTTGCAGAGCAAGTTGTTTCAATAGTGTACAAGTCCGTCATTTAAATGCTCAAATGTTTGAAGCTATATGTAGCGCCGGCATATAGACACGAAACTTAATTTAGAAATAAATAAAGAGGCTCAATAGTTTACTGATACAACAAAACTTAAGATCTATAAAGGATAAGTTATTGAAATAATTAACGACGACAACGAAGTTGTTTTCAAAATATAAAGAGATCCGAGTAAAACATCTTCAGCTACTGTAATAGTTAGTTTCTATTGTAACTATTCACCTTAAAACACCATTGTACTTAAACGCTATCTTCTGCACAATTAGTGCTTGAGAAGTAGCAGTGTTGACCAAATTGTGCTACAGATCAATTCACGTTGTGTAGAGATAATATGATAACATAGATTGTGGGCTTATTATTTTTACTCGTAACTTCCGATATAGAATCAAAACATTAATATTCATGGCCCTAAGGACATGCGAATAAAGAGTGACAAGCCGCTCGTTAAAGCATAGACGTATATTATAGGTCTTTGAGCAAAGCCCAAGTTATCTATGAAGTGTCTGTCGTAGATCTCCTGCCATAGTCTGAGGCGGTCCAGATATACCCCATGACGCATCTGTGCTGTAGCACCTATCGAGAGCCATTTCTCATCAGTCGCTGGCACCTTCTTCAAGGGATTCCATGTGACGTCAGTTGCGGATGGTTTCCTGGAAAAAAACATGGGGTTATTTTATTAGTGTAGTTTAATTATCCCCAACTGTGTGTCTGTACTCGTAATTAATTTTCATTACTTTACTATATTTCACACACCAGATATCCGACAAAAAACACTTACCCTGTCTTTATAAAGCTTGTCCACAAATCAATCATTACATTTTTCATACTATCCGTACTTTCAGGAACAGGGTCTCGGCCAAACACAAAGTCCAATGAATTGCCTCGAGTAGATGCATTAAAGCCTGGTGTCAATGCTGGATTATTGAAGGAATACTCATAGAAATACACCTCCGATCCACCTTCTAATAGCAATCTCGCACCGCGTAATCCTGGATTTAGATATTCGCTGTCAGTGATCAACTGGGAAAGCTGATTTACATCAGTCGCGGTGATATTTCTCGCACCGAAGTATAAAGATCTCACTTGCCTTCCGATTTGTTGTCTCTCGTCGTCGTTGTGGAACACGAGATCATCGGGCAGAAACAGCGACGCGTTACTATTCAACATGGACACTCGGTCCTCTGTTGCCACCCGCTCCACTGCTCTGTGCCATGCTGCGTGGTTTACCGTCCCCACCATATACGTTAGCTCTATTTTAATCTCCTTCAACAATTGCCACGGGCTTTCCGTTATGAAACCGTTCTCTTTTTCAATACACGGTCTAAACTCTATATTAGTACTCTCAGTTACTATGTCTCTAATATCCAGTGTATCCTTTAATAGATCTTTTAAGGGACTCGCAGTCGCTAAAGGGTTTCTATCGATAGCCCACGGCGAAAGACTGAAACCGCTCTCTGTGATGGCCCTGGAAATATACTTTCTCGACGTGTTAGATATCAGTAAATACTCCACCAAAGCGCCGCCCACGCCCGCACCGCTCACCACGATGTTGGAAGAGTTACCGCCGAATTTTTCTATCTCATTTTTAATCCAATTCAACGCGAGAGCCAAGTCCTTGAGGGCGGCGTTGCCCGGCGCAGTCTCGTTTAGTAAACACATAAATCCTAATGCTCCGAGTCTGTAATTCGGTAGTACCAGAATAATATTATTGTCGACCAAATTTTTCGGGTTGTAAACGTTAGGATCTCCGCTGCCAGAAGCGTAGGAACTGTCATGAATGTGGAACAGCACGGCAAATTTCTCACTTTTACCTGAAGGATCGGTTTTGGAAGGTGTGAAAATACTTAAAGAGAGGCAATCGTTTTCCTCGTCATAATTATACTCGTATATACCGTCCTTCATTTGAGGGCACAGAGAGTTGTGTTTCAGTTTATCCCGTGTTGTAGTCCAATTATTCGGTAAGTCGGGCTCCTGGAACAAAACGATATTTGGCATTGCACTTATTATTGAATAATAACATTGTACGTATGGCCTACCTACTGATCGGTTTGAAGGATAATCCGATGATTGAGAGAAATAAATATGGTAATTTTTTTTTCAATTTGACCGTTTAAAGTACATACAAAAAAAAAATAGTCTAACATAAAAATGTAATTAAGCCCGTTTTTTGGGAAAACCTCACTTTGTAGAAGAAAAAACTAAGGTTTCATTAGTTGAAACAACTATTCAAAAATAATTACCAAGCATAAAATCAACGCTTAAGTAACTTTTCGGCACATGGTACGATTAAACTGCACTGAAGGTAGGGATTTTTGTATTTTGTACAAAAATCAATATAACTTAAAAACCGTAAGATTTCGGCTAACATATATTGCGTTATTTTAGTAGGCCTTGTAGGCCTTGATGTTAGCTGTAAAGCATGTCGTAATATTTACGGGACACCCTGTGTATTATTATAGTATAGTAAGAGTAATTTATTACCAACCTGGAATGGTTTGACCGATTCAAATTTTCCATAGGGTATATCGAAGAATTGTAATACGCCATCAGTCTCCCGCCCTAGTACCTCGCCGAAGGACGTTGTAACCAAGACTGGGTCACTTGCAACTGTCGTCAATACGTACAAACCGCAAATTAATTTAAACATGAATTCCCGCATTTTAATTTTACATTACAAGCTATCTGTTAAAGTCTGGCTGTTAGACATGCGAACTCGATGAAGCCAGTTATTCT
The DNA here is from genome assembly GCF_947172395.1 of Bicyclus anynana. Classification (NCBI taxonomy): domain Eukaryota; kingdom Metazoa; phylum Arthropoda; class Insecta; order Lepidoptera; family Nymphalidae; genus Bicyclus; species Bicyclus anynana. The sequence continues at coordinate 14,525,320 of NC_069103.1, read as the reverse complement.
ATAAAGCGATGAATTCAATAAAGATGTTGTTTCCCAAAATTGGACACATAAAAAGGAATACATATCGCTCGAAATTAAAGCTCTGATACAGAATCGATCTGCTTTAATACAGTCGCGTGCGTAAATTGTACAATTAACCATTGCGGGATCCAATTTAACAGTAACATATACGAATTACTCGAATGTTTTTTATTTCTTGATTTTAAAACGACAGTAAAAGGCATCTTGTAGTCAAGCGCGTCCCATCTTAGACCACAATTACACCATAGGAAGTACATTGCTTTTTTTTTGTTGTGTAATTGCTTTAGGCTCTTTAGGGGATTTCACTGCGTCACTAGGGCGTTTGGGCGAGCGCAAAAGCATCGTGGGTCCCGAAGGCACAAAAAAAGATGGGCGAAACTATTAAGGACGTATCCTGTGAGACTCTGCCCTCAGCTTAGACGTGGTTGGCCTGAGTGTATCAGTCCTGACGTCCCCGTGATTGTGGATGGAACCCACGTCTGTATGTAAGAAATCGGAGACCTCGCCGACAAAGACATTGTGTTGCTTGTGTTAGTGAAGCGTTGTCGGTCGTAATGTCGTCATTAAGATCATTGGATCATCACTAGTTGGTTGTTGGCGGCTCTCTTAAAATGGTTTTTGGAGAGTCGATTCATGTATCGAGCTACTATAGGGAGAGCGAAGTTTCTGTGTAGGTCGTTGTTGCTTGTAAACTACGTACATCTCGTGGCCTGACGCTTAAATCTCTCTTTCGGGATTTTTTTGTATAGCACTTTTGTTTTCGCTTTTCTTATGTGCTTTAATTATTATCAGCAATAAGTGCCGTTATCAGTGGTTATCTACCCCTAGGCTCGGGAGTGATAACAACAGCTTTTTGTCTGTTTACTTTTAGGACTCTAGCGAATTTGCTATATGCAGCCGTCACAATATCACCGATACCACTATATCGTATATTGATAATAAAACGCTATAGGTATGTTGCAATTTCTTCTATTATATGATCATCATCATCATCATCATCATCATCATCATCATCATCATCATCATCATCATCATCATCATCATCATCATCATCATCATCATCATCATCATCATCATCATCATCATCATCATCATCATCATCATCATCATCATCTTCCATACTCACCCATTGTTTTCTCCTTCGCTGGTAAAGCAGTTTTCAAATAAATTGCACGGTTTAGCCACGAGCTTACAAACAGAAACACATATATAGTGACATTGTATAGGCTTGCGCTTGACTATAATCATGCCTGATTGTAAGCAATGATGAGGTCTAAGATGGAGCGCGCTTGCCTTGAAAATGCCTTATCACTCTTGCCTTGAAGGTGCTCAAACTGTACGTGTCAGGAAACACAGACGCCGGAAAGGCATTCCACATCTTAGCAGTTGATTAGAAATGTTGACGCAAAACGTTTCGTGCGGGTTGACTGGACGTCGTCAATAGTATCAACGAAATATCAATGAAAATGTTGATGCAATAATTTGTTTTAAACCTACTATAACATTTTCGTAATATGTATTGCAATATTTGTAAACATCGCGTTTCCTCTTTGCAGGTGGATTCTATCATCTAAAAGCAATATCACAATCCAGTAAAGGTAAGCCTTCTATTATAGATTATTATTTAAGTCAATGGCTCCTTCACTATTTATTTTGAAATATTACCTCATTATTTTGTTGCATGCCTCATACCGTAAAACGTTTGATGTGCGTTTTACCCAACAAAAAATGGACAACTTTCTAAACTTCAATTGCCTTTAGTACGAGTATATTTATGATTAAATAAAATACCCATTATTAGAGTTTCCGTTTCCGAGGGTATAAAACGTCTAGGTTACTCGCTGATAACGTAACTTTCCATAGGTGAAAAAAAAAATTAAAAATCTGCTTAGCGGCTCAGACGTGAAAGCGTAACAATCATTAAAACTCAAATTAGCTTTTATAATACTAGTTGCAATAGATACTCGTAGATTATTGAAACATTTTAAATACAATATAAATTATATTACGACAATAATAATTATTCAGAACAAATCTGTAGATTCAGGATTCGTCAATGACGAGAGAAATATTATTGTCGACAATAATGTCTCTCTCGTCATAGACGAATCCTAAATCTACAGACGCTATCGGAAATATCTCTTGTAGCGATTCGACGAAAGACAGAGTGATATCTTCGATCCGTCGCTATTGGTTGACAACATGTCTCTCTCGTCACATGATATCTCGTGGTCCTACGTATAACCGATCAATATCGGCGCTCTCTTCTGTCGAAATAGTATTTCTCGTAGATGTCCTCCCACATCTGCGCTTCTTTTCTGTATGGGAAGTCTACCATTGCCAACTCTACACCGATGTCGAGCACCTTGGGGTCATGAGGGTTGAGTGGACTCCACAATGTATTCCCAGCGTTCGGTGGTGTTGGGTTTCTGTAGACAACATAAAAAAAAATAACTTCATTTCCAAATTTGTATTTTTGGTAACGGCGGAGATCAATATCAAATATCGTCGTCATCAACCCATATTCGGCTCACTGCTGAGCTCGAGTCTCCTCTCAGAATGAGAGGGGTTAGGCCAATAGTCCACCACGCTGGCCCAATGCGGATTGGCAGACTTCACACACGCAGAGAATGAAGATAATTCTCTGGTATGCAGGTTTCCTCACGATGTTTTCCTTCACCGATTGAGACACGTGATATTTAATTTCTTAAAATGCACACAACTGAAAAGTTGGAGGTGCATGCCCGGGACCGGATTCGAACCCACACCCTCCGGAATCGGAGGCAGAGGTCATATCCACTAGACTATCACTGCTCTATCAAATATCAAATCCTTTATATTTTTTTAATACAGTTTACAAGGTCTTAACAAATATATATTTGCTTAAACTACTGCTATATTTGAAAACAAAGATGTAACGTTACCTACTCATAATCATCAGCCTACTACAGCCCTCCCTCCTTATAGGTAAAAGGATATGAAGCTTAGTAGACCCACCACGCTGTTACAATGGGGGTAGGCGAGCTTTGGATTTTTTTATTCTCTACAAGTTAGCCCTTGATTACAATCTCACCTGATGGTGGTAAGTGATGATGCAATCTACGATGGAAGCGGTTAGGAGGAGGATGAAAATCCACACCCCTTTTAATAATTTTAAACTCTTTTACTGTCACTATGTTCATGATAATGACTGGGAGCGTTGGGTTTATGTGACCTCTGTAAAGCTCATTTATAAAGAATGATAGAAATTGCAAGTGGGCAGACAAAGGAAGGCCACTTGCAATGATGGAGTGTGTGTAAAAAGAATGGTTGATGGGTTAACGAATGATAGAAGCGAATGGAAGAGATTGACATATTCGTATAATGCCGACTCTACGTAAGTTGGACAAGGAAAAATGATTTACGAAAAAGTGTGCACACTTACAACTTTTTAATGAAATTAGTCCAAAGTCGTACAATATGTCCCTGAACGACGCCATCGTCTCCTTCCATGTCTCTTCCTTTGGACGGAAACAGATACGCCAGCTCGTCGGAGTGGGCCGCTCCTCGCTTGGCCATCCCCGGCTCTTCCTCCACGCCACCGGAGCCGGCGTGAGAGAACTGGTAGTAATATACCGGCGGTGGAGCGGAGGCGTGGAACATTACACTCCTATGGATGTGGCTTAAGAAATAGGCATCCCTGTAAAAATCAATATTGTTAACAAAACATTTATCAATTTTACGGCAAATTTAAATTTTTTAATAGACGAATCTCATCAATCCAGCATTTTTCTACTAAAAGCCACCAAATTTGTATACAAGATTAAGGATACAATTTCTGTAATAATCAGTTAACACAAAAACCCTTTAAGAGAAACATTGTGTAATCCATTATAAGTACCCGCCATATTGAGTACGAAAGTTTCACTGGTAATAATTACTTGACTTTGCACTAAATTTAACAAGGTTTAATAATTTTGACAGTATATATATTATGACTATTATTTTATTTTATCTGTCACAGTAGTTTTGAGTTACATTTGTCATAATCATTGAATCTTAAAATGTTAAATTGTATAAGCTATTACATATGTTTTCTTTTTTATTTGTTTGCTTTTAAATTAGGATTATACATAGTCTATTTAAATTTTTCATACACCAAATTATTATGGTAGAGAGTATCAGGGTCTTATTATATTTAAGTAATCTTTGTAAACCTGCTTTCTGATGAATAAATAAATTATTATTATTATTATTATTATTATTATTATTATTAAAGAAGTGCGTCAACTTCTTTTCACCAGTATTAAATAACATGGTTGTTTACTATACCTACTATGAATCAATATAGCTGCAAAAGAAGGCAAAACCATTTCACCTGTGGTACGCCAACACAGCGGCCATCGTCTTATTATTAGCAAAGTACATCTCATCGACTTCTCTCATCATTTTAGGAGCATTCCTTTTGTTTGACTGCAGTTCTACGGGCAGCAGAAACGACATATCTTTGGTCATCCTCCTGGTAACCCTTGCTTCTTTGAGCGTTGAGACAAATATGTAACCTTCATTGTTGTTGAATCCCATTATCATTGGCACAGCTATCTCTACTCCCTTAGATAATATCTCGTAGGGTGATCTGGGGATCAATCGTTCTTCATTCTTTATTGAATTCTCGACGCACATACCAAACGGTAGATAGGGGAGCGCCAATTGATCAGCTTTAGTATTAAGGTCCTCCGCAGTTGCTCGTGTTAATATTTCTTTGCTCCCATTAAACTTCATCCTCAAAAGCTTGGCTCGGTCGTCTGCGTCGAAGTTGAACGCCCACGGAGCTAGGACAGTTCCGCTCTGTAATATGACGCCGTGGAATAATCCTTGGGCAGTTGGTGTCAAGGTCAAGGCTTCTGCTATGGCCGCGCCGAAGCCCTGCCCGCCTAGCACCACATTGTTAGCGTTTCCATTGAACGCCACGATGTTATCCCGGATCCACCGCAATGCTAGCAACACATCTTTGACTCCAGCGTTACCTGGGATGTGGTCTTCGCTGGAGCATAGGAAACCTTGTGGTCCCAATCTGTAAATTACGGTTTTAATTGGTTTATATATTATGGGATTTTGAAAGCCGCTTACATATTTATTTTATCTTAAACTAATGTGAAGGATAGATATAGTCAATCTATTCCGGTCTTCTATAAGTCCATTTTACTTCGTATTTAGTGGTATAGTATTTCGAGAAGCATTTGACAGTGTGCTTGTGTAGCTGCAGTGACCTTTCTTAGTTTTTCAGTCAGACTGACAAAGACGATTGGTCACTACATTGAAAACCAATAATGGACTTCCTAGAATAGATAGGTTATACCATATATCCTGGGCATATAGGAGATATTGTGATGTGTGGCGTAATATTTAAATAAAAATATTATTTTATCTTTCTTTCTAGATTGTCTTATTATTATTTTATCTTTCTTTCTAGATTGATTTACGAGTGCGCCCGCAAACCTGAAGCAAGGTTTGCCTATAATTTCACCGGCAATCGTACCGTTCAGTCCGAAACATTTTAATGTAGAGAGGAAATGCGTGATGAAATAGACAATTTAAAAAAAAAACCCAAAATTCATAAATAGCCAATATAATGTTCTAAGTAGTAGGTACACCTATCGCCTGTCATATAACTTTAACAATGACCAATTTTCACTATACCTATTCATCATGTTCTTTCATACCTCTCCACTCGGGTATATTTACTTCGTCGAGGGTAATAATAGCTAGCGGTGCACCTGTGGCGGACTATAACCACGATGATCCCCTCCCTGGCCAGGCGGGCCGCGTCGTAGGGGCCCGCGCCCGCCAGCCACGCCAGCACGGGCTGCGCGGCGCCGGGCGGCGCGTGCACGTCCAGCTGCAGGCACTCCTCCGCCGCAGCGCGCGCCGAGCACTGGCACTCGTGCGGCTGCCGGACGTGCGCCCACACGGGCGCTATGCCCCCGCGCTAAAAACATTATCATCATCATCATCATCATCGTCGTCGTCGTCATCGTCGTCGTCGTCGTCATCGTCGTCGTCGTCGTCTTCCTCGGCATCATCATCATCGTCGTCATCAGAATTATCATCATCATCGTTATCATCATCATTAGCGTCAACATCATCATCATCGTCATCGTCATCAGAATCATCGTCATCTTCATCGTCATATCGTCTTGTGTTAATTTTGGGAGACTTAATTCTTGTGTGAAAATGAAAGGCGATCCAATTGCCTCTAAACATATTTGCCATTGATAAATTCACCAATCAGTCGTACAAGCTTACCTTGAATCTGCCACCAGCCCCTTCCTTGACGGAGGCGTAGGGTATCCCCGTATACGACACGTATCCGTCCCGCGTCACTCCCTGTATTTGTCCCTGGGCAGTGCTCACTATGTTCTGAAGAGAAGCCTCTGTCCAGTACAATAGGACCAAACACATCACATGCATTTGGAATTTTTGATAATATCCTGTTATACTGTGCTTATAATCGTGCAAATCACTATTTTGTGAATAGAAACTAAAACAAATGCGTGTTTTGGTTTGTTACGGAAAAATCTGATGATACATGTAGTATAATTATTTTTAAAGTATTGCTCTTATATTTTCCTAATTTCTTAGATATGGAATATATCACAACTGTCTCTGGGGCTGACGCGAAAATAATATCGTTGATTTAACTAAATTTGTTATAAAAAGAATACATATTATTTGTTTTTATACAAGAGCCACAAAATATGAAAATATACAAATGAAAAAAGTTTGTATCGTATTGGAGGATTATTTTTAGTTAGCTCTTAATTTCGCGAAGTCGTCACTAGGTCAAAGTGACTGCACCGCGCAGATATACAAAACTAAAGGGCAGTAGGCTATCACAGGCTATTGGCCAGTTCATTCAAAGATCCATCTCGCCACGGTCCGACGCTCTACGGGACGTAGCGTGCGGCCATGTGCCTATGCGTTGGAATATCGTGGATCTCACAACACTTTTAACACAAAGAACTGAAACACGCATTCTCTTTGTCTAGAGACGGTGGGTCACGCTGGTAGCTACAGTTGGTAACTACCATAAGACCAGACATGTTGAACTATTCATTAATGGAAGCTTTTAAAAAGCTATCAAACTCCTTTGACATTTAAGGAGCTTAAATCCACAATGCTTCTCCAGTTGGCATGCTTAGGTTGATAATGTTTATTGACACTTTAACGATCATTATCAGATGATAGTGATGGCTAATGATGGGGATCTATGGCTGTATGTTCTCCCAGGCAATGGGTGTAACACACACCACCTACTAACTCAAGGTTGTCAATGATTACTGTTTTTTTTAGAAAAAAAATCTTAGTATTTTATAGATTGACCATAGACTCTAACCCAGGTCCTCGTGATTCGGAGCCACATATGCTAATCACTGGACGACGACGTCAACGAAGCTACTGTGTTAGACAATAATATTCTGAATGTTAGTATTACTTGTCCCAGCTTGTCCATGTTATGTAGCCGAATAAACAAAATGAAGCAATGTGATCACTTCCGCGTGCCGCCATGTCGCTGTAATCTGCCATCGCGCCAGCATTGTGCGACACAATGAGCCGGTGGCAATATGCCTCATTGGAAGCGGAATACCAACTGTATACTACCTTCAAATTATAATTCCAGGGCGCCTATCTATTTATACTAATACTAGCGGACGCTTGCGACTCCGTCCGCCCTTAGACCTCTTTAATACGGCCCTAAAGCCAAATCCGTTCTTAGTGGATACCTACTAACTATAAACTACCTCCCTGTCAAGTTTCAGCTTTATACATTTGTCCGATTTGAAAAATTATTTCAGTGTTAGATAGCCCATTTATCGAGGAAGGCTATAGGCTATATATACCTAATCCCCGTATTCTTACGGGAACGCGAACTACGTCGGCTAGGTATAGGACAAAACTTAGTCTATTTGTAGAAGCTTAAAGTTCGATGATCGCACAAATGATAATGCGATAGAAAACAATGTAGTTGTTCATTTTTTGAATCGTAAACCGATGTAATAGATGGGTAGGCTGTTTTTTTTTAATAAAAATTCTGATATTTTCATAAAATTAATTTATTTATCAAAAAACGTATGTACAAAATAGTTGCAGAAACGTTAAATAAAAAACTTACACCTAAGCAATATTATCCATAGTTTATAGTTCTTATAAATTAGTAATACATTGAGTTTGTCATCTCGTCCACAGTAACAACAATCATCTAGCGATTGATTCTTAAAAAGAAGATTTTTCTAAAGCTATCTACTAGCTACGCTAAGTCGATCAAAAAAGCGGCACGGCCGCTCCTTTGCTCGACTTACCATTATTTGCTCGAAACAATTCAAGCAATTTTCGAGCTTTATAATTAACCGACTTCCAAAAAGGAGGAGGTTCTACGTTCGGCTGTATGTATGTTTTTTTTTTTTTTTTTTTTTTTTATGTATGTCCAGCGATAATTCCGTCAATTATGGACCGATTTTGAAAATTCTTTTTTTGTTTTGTAGGGTTTACTTCCAGGGTGGTCCCATTTTTTTCATGTCAGGATCTGATGATGGCATCCTGGAGAAATTGAGAGGAACTTTCGAAAGTTGTAGAGACGGCTAGTACGTTTGTTAATGTTTCCATAAGGTATTTTAAACCACTACAACTTTATGAAGGTTTGGAGTTGGTCTGATGATGGAGCCGAAACACAGACGATGGAACTCGTCAAGAATTTACAGCAGTCACCTTTTGTTTGGGCTTGATTAATTTGTATTGATGAGAACTTTCCACCTAGAAGGATTGTGACTGTATTAAGGGTCTGGTGATGAAGACGAGGGACAGTGAAGAGAACTCCTCGACGGTTCACAGTAGCTACCTTGTGTTTGGACTTGATAAATTTGTATTGATGAGAACTTTCTACCTAGATAGATAGTGACTGTATTAAGGGTCTGATGATGAAGACGAGGTACAGTGAAGAGAACTCCTCGACGGTTCACAGTAGCTACCTTGTGTTTGGACTTGATAAATTTGTATTGATGAGAACTTTCCACCTAGATGGATTGCGACTGTATTAAGGGTCTGGTGATGAAGACGAAGCACAGTGAAGAGAACTCCTCGACGGCTCACAGTAGCTATCTTGTGTTTGGACTTGATAATTTTGTATTGATAAGAACTTTCCACTTAGATAGGTTGTGACTGTACACACGCAGTGGGTATGCTAACACTAAAAATAAAAAAATAAAAATTTTAATAAAAAAAATTCAACCGGTGCCAAGCCAGTGTCGTGTTTTAATTAAAGCTGTTTCTGGAATAACCACAGAAATTTTGTAGTTTAAACGTATTTAATTAAAACATCACTGGCTTGGCACCGCCTTCAAATTGATCAGAAGGTAGCACATAGGTAGGAAGTTATTTTTTGCTTTTTAGTTAAAGTTATTTTTTGAGTTGGAAGTCGGTTGAATTTTTTTTATTAATTTCGTTGTGGATGAAATCAGAAGCCTGAATTATCAGTGCCCAAGCAGTTATTGTTTTTAAACGAGAGTTTAAAAATCATAACTAGTTTTTTAATTTTGTCACTCACTGATAAATATATTAGTAGAAAGCTGTTGCCTATAACAGAAAATAGCTTCGCAGGACTCAGTCGTTATAGAACAGCAATTATCAACCGAGTGGTCCTCGATAGATGTCCCGACGCCTCAGTTGATAACGACCCTGCTATAGGAACACGACCGTTGTCATCAACTTGAGGCATAGGCGTTTAGTCGAGTTGTACTCTTGACTGTCATATTAGCATCCACCATTCATCCACTAAACAGTGGTTCCTGCACCAGGTATAAGCATAGTGATATTATTTTCTTATTTCATCTGTATCACAAAGATGCTACTAAATATTTTGCACAACCAAAAGAAATAAATATTGTGCAAAAGAGAAACTATTTGATTATATCGAAAAAAAATAGAGATATATCCTAGAACCTAGACAATAATTACTTAAAAACTACAATATAGATCTATTTTACATATAAAAATTTATAATATAATATTATATACCTAGTAAATATCTTACTATTAAATTATGCTGAACTAAAAAATATAATTAAACCATATAATAATACACTATGAAACAGTAAGTAAATGAGCTAACTACTTATGTTTTTTTTTCTAGGTTATTTATCCTTCGGGAATAGCACGTTATCTAGATGAAGGCTATTTCTAAACGAATGGAACGATTATGATGCGGTTTTATTGTTTGAAAGTTGACGTAATCGTGATGTTTCCTAGTTTATGATGAAGATCCGATTATTATCCAAAATGAACGCTTACTGATATTGGTGCTTTTCTATCATAATGCAAAGAATTTCCGACATAATCCAGCTACAAACGTAACTATTCTAGATAAATTCATGAGTGGCTGTTAGCAAGACACAGTAGTTACCACAAACTAAATTACTGTGGACGGTAGACGTTTATAAGATAGAAATCTTAACTAAAATAAATAATCACACAATCACAAAATTTTGGCTTCTGACACAGCTTAATCAGTTTTTGACACATCTGACACAATGTAACCGCTGAAGATTGTGAGCAGACCTATCAACAGGGACATATACATATATATAGACCAGGCGCTGTGAGGTATTGAGTGTACATAATTCGAGGACCGCATTTTGTTTACGGTTTTGAACTCAACTTTAACTATTTTATAACAAAAATTGGATATTCTTAATGAAATAAGCAATAAAACTGATACAAAGCATTTGTCCAGTCTATACCCTCGACACAAAAGGGGATATACAATATAATGGACCACCAACCTTCTCTATTGGTAACATGGAGAATCGTAATCTGCATGTTGCCAATAGAGACACCTGAGTTCAAAACTGTAAACAGAATGTGGTGATCGTATATGCATACTCTATATCTCACAGCCTGTTCTAGTAATTAATTCGACGTGTGTGTTAAATGTGTCAAAATTATTCCTCACGATTGAAATATCAGTCTTCCGTTTTATGAAACTAAATTTAAAAAGAAATGAAATTAATTTTTAAACCAAAGGACCGACCCCTGAACCGAATTCAGGAAATGATCCCTCATGTAACTCTCACTATTGAAACGAACCCAATGGCACCTCATGTGTTGGAAGCCGTCAAACGGTTTACATGACACAGTTCAAGACATACATACATTCGCTCAAAAACATTACCCTTAACGCATGTCTGGTAAAAGCCTCTCAATCTGTCTGGTTTTCTAAACTGTCGAAGAACTGCATGGTCTCTTGTTGCTCCTTCGGGATATCAGTGAATTGATAGCTCCTGGGCATTCGGATGTCTTGGTGTTTTAGTGGTACTAAGTCCTTCTCCGTTGCTGGCCATTTTGATATCGCATACTGGTTGCATGTAGGGTCGCTGCAATTGAAACAATTAAATATTTGTCAGTGCTGCCGCAATTGTGTACGGTTTGATTTATATTCAAGAAAAATTCACATCTTCTAAATTGGCTGTGTTATGGTTTGGTGGTAAGCTGTGGTCGTGGCAGTTTAGGCAATTTAACAAAAAATATAATAGAATAAATGGAATGGAACTCACTTGCAACGCATGAAGTTACTGACGAACTCGGTCATCCATTCCGACATGAGTTGGTCATTGTGTGTAGCCGGTGAGAAACCTTTCGCTCCCTCCATGGAGTTGGGCCTGAAGACGAAAGTCATATCCTCCACGTGCCCCGCACCCTCGAAATGCATCCCTTTGGAGTACTGCACCGCGCTGAAGTCTGCCGTGTACGAGTACTGGTACAGGAACACCGCAGCGCTGTCTTGTGACGCTCTCTTATCCGCCAATTTGAATGCTGGATACACGTAAAACGTATCGGAGCAGCTTTTTATGTATTTATCCATACTAGGCTCGTCGTCGAAGTACCTCTTTATCGATCTTTTAGCCATATCCAACGCGATCTTCGGAGGAACTTTGAAGATAAGACTGGGAGACAGAATTAAGGTTGGATTCTCCTTAATGCGGTTCAGTATGTCGATTTTTTCGAAGTTCGGTCTGAAAGATTCGCACTCTCTGTCCGTGTATCCTATGATGAGCGGCAAATGTTTCCCGCGGCCTTTGGCCAGCAGCACCTCCGGGTCGTCGTCTAATATTCTGGTGAAGCCTGCGTGCGGTGATTCGACCACTGGCATGAAGGCCGTGATGCCGAGCAGGTCCTGCACTTGCCGATTCGCTTCCATGATGTCCCGCAGCGGCAACTTGACCAGCTGTCGGTGAGTGTGCTCCGGGTCCGTCGCGTTGAGGCCGAGGTTGGAGAGGAACAGGTTGGCCACAAACTCTGCGTACAGCGGTGAAGTGGTGAAGAAGCTGCTCACGCCGATACCGCTCATTAGTATCACCCTGAAATAAATGATATGAATCGTTTTATTAAAAACGAACTATGGAGAATTGATCATCTGAGTTCTCTGCGGACGAGTTAGTGTCTGCCAATATGAATTCCATTGAAAATGTTACTGAAGTGGACTTTTAGCGGATTCAAAGTGTCATCCTCACCCACAAACCGTTCAATTCACTTTTGGTGAGTGTGTCTGTGTGCAATTGAATACTGTCTAACTGATGTCTCCGATGGTCGATAAATATCAGTCATCAAAGTAGCAGGGTGGAAACTTATGTCTTATGTTTATATTTATACGTATTATATACCTAGATGTCTAGGTATATAATACGTATAAATATAAACATACGTTCACACAGATGTGTATACGATGTTCTAAAATCTTCAAGAGTTCCATGAAATTAATTTAAATGACTTGATGTCACGGTTTACGCTAAAACTAGGTATATCAATATTATTATGGATTGTACACAGCAGTCTCGGTAAACCTTTATTGCATTGTTTAATTCGTTCAAGTCTTTCACGGTCGGTAATTGGAATGCGCGGCCGATTCGATGCCGCACACGTGCCTTGTTTCGTTTTAGGTGATTAGTGATAGAGTTCTTAGTACTAGCTCGTCCGAGAAAGTACCAACATCCGCTAAGCTTATTCCTGCCGTTAAGCGCCATTGCTGTTTTCTGCCCCTGTGAGGGCCTAGGTTGCCGGTGTAATTATTATAGGCACAAATGAGGTTTAACACCTATGCTACCCTGTACAGAGTAGTTGAACAAGACGTGATCCTTACATTCCTGCGAAGTGGTGCTATATGATGAGTGTTGATGACTGAAAAACCGTCGATCGCGTGGAGTTCTTTATTTATTTTTGGTTGATATTTGCTTACGATTTTAAAGTAATATCTGACGGGCCAAACGGATGTCACAATTATTGATGTTAAGTGGAAAACCATCATCTATGTACAGAAGTAACGACTGTTCGCAAAGCATGCAAGGTCAAATGACGGTAGTCCTTTAGGATATAATATAACATTCATCATTGAGGAGGGAGGTCATTAGAAGTTAACTAAGAACTATTTAATGAACAAGCGGCGTCTAGTTAAATGCAAGTCTTCACTTGCCTCACAAATTACCTTTTGAATAGGCCTTCAGCAGCGGTAGACATAGAGAGCAGGTGCGCCATGCTAGCCCCGGCGCTCTGCCCCGCCAGCGTGACGTCATCCGGGTCTCCGCCGAAGGACTTGGCGTTGGCGCGCACCCACTTGAGCAGCGTGACCGCGTCGCGCAGGCCGTTGTTTCCGGGAATGCTTGCAGAGTTGAGCGATAAGAAGCCGAACACGTTCAGCCTGGAACATTGAAAGTGTGACGTTTAGGAGGCCGTTAGGTGACAGTACCTACGGTAGACTTGACAGAGTAACATACCAGTTACAGATTCACTTATACGTTTCTCTCGTGTTATCGCCGCGTTGCAACGACTTGCGGTACGGACGGCTTCAGTGTGCTCGTGGCGTTCGAGCCGTTCACATGTTTTGTTGTGTAGTTCTTTATGGGTTACTTGGGATAGGCGGGGAGGGTGACTTGAGGAAAGGGAGAGAAAGGAGGAAAAGGGGAGTGTTTGTTAACAGTCAAAGGCGCATTTAACTCTACACACAACGTTCACAAGTGCGTGACTTAACTCAAGGTCATTCTCTACCATTCTAGGGTCTTATTTTGGTTACAGTTTGATTTGTTAATTAAGTTGTCCTGACAAGTGTTGTGAATGATAACCTTTGTTCGACATTAGTTTTCTTATTATTGTAATCACTTCTAAGTCTGCTAAAACTCGTTAGTCCAGTGATTAGCCTGTTTGGCTTCGATTCAAGTCGAATCCAGCATGGGCAGCACAGAAACATATGCTACAGTAGGCTTGACAGAGTAGCGTACCAAAGATAAATTCACATACACGACTGTCGTTAGTCCAGTGATTAGCCTGTTTGGCGTCGGATCATAAGGTTGGTTCGAGTCCAGGGTCGGTATCTTAATATATTAAAGCGAAAGGTCACTCATCACAAAATACCGAAATCGCTTGACGTATAAAGATGAACTGTGTCAGGGAGATATGGACAGTTTTAGCAAGCGTTTTGCGACAGGGCCGAATTAAAGAGGTCTAAGGGGGGAAATCCGCTAAAATATTGAGAATAGCAGCCCGAAGTTAGGTAAAAGTACGTAAGAAACTTTTTAATATATAATTATTAATTACGCATTAAAGTGTGACGCGTGTAACGCGTACAAGTCGCGGAAGTGCCAGAAATGCGTGTCGAATCGCCACCACGTGTGGGAAGGCCGGCCGTTCACACTGCATAAACAACCTTTTTTATTCAAACAGATTTTAATGGTTTCGGAAAATCCCGCTGTCGAAAAAATACAAGTAAAGCGAGCTCAAAAACTGTAAAATGTAAGAGTTTTGCGCTTATGTAGAAATCTCATTTTTGACAATTTAAAATTTTACCTGACACTTTTGTATTTATAAAATTACACTTTTTATATTAGACGTTCTTTTCATAATAATAGACGTGTGCGGATATCTTTGGATTGGCTTATATCTATAATAATATTATAAAGCTGAAGAGTTTGTTTGCTTGATTGAACGCGCTAATCTTAGGAGATACTGGTCCGATTTGAAAAATTCTTTCAGTGTCCAGTGCCCATTTATCGAGGAAGGCTATAAGCTATATATTATTCCCGTATTCCTACGGGAAACCACGTGGGTGAAACCGCGCGGTGTCCGCTAGTATCTCTATAATTCGATCATGTAAGCTTTAAAGTAATTAAATAATTAATAAAACTTTTAATCGTGTAATTACATAGTTATTGATTAATAAGTACATAGTTATTGATTAATAGTCATTAAGTAAATTTCAATAATTATAGTGTATTTTTAAACAATGTAATTTAGTTATAAGATTTTTTTTTTTATTTGTAGCAAATTGTATGCCAACATTTATTGTACCAAGATCTGTATTTAACAATTTGTAAATAAAGAATTATGAATTATGAATTAAAACAAAAATCTAAATCATAATCGATCCGTTAGCTTATAGCTTCTAAAGTAATGGATCGGTTAGGATGCAATGCCACAGAAGGACTGGTTATTATGGCATAGGCATACGTTAATACTGGACTTCTCCCAAATTCACCCCCTAAGAGCAGTTCCCACAGGATAGTAAAAATACCAAATTCTCGAACGAAGTAGCGGGCATCAGCTAGTGCACAGTAATTGATAACACAGCGGCGCGAGCCAGAACCTTGACTCCCGTGTGACGTCACGTGATTGTTTACAGCGCCGGCCCTTGACCGATATAATGTAACACTATTATCGTCTTATCACTTGTAAACAATGCAGTAACAGATAGATATGCGCCAGTGCCTCGGTGGTTCAGTGGTTAGATAATGCGGCATGAATTATAAGGGTATGGGATCAAATCTGCATTGGGATTTCCTCTCGAAATTTTTCAGTAACAGTACGGCGAAAGATTTTTTAAATCTGATCGTTACAGACTCAAACGTCATCGCCCTAATTTCGCCCTGTCGCATTGAAGCAACGTAGTACACCAAATCCCCTATGTTGAGAATTGTATAGACATATAAAACAATGCGAAAATGCCAGATAGACGAAGTGTTGGCTAAAAATAGTTTTATAAATAAATATATATAAATAACTTTAACGAAAAAAATATATATACCGCGCGCTGTATAACAAGTATGAGTAATTTAACATAATTAAGTTGTATATCAAACATGGCATTTATAATGTAATTAATTCACCGCGGTAGATATAATCATGTATGCGTTCTAGCAGACGCGACTGACTTTGTTTGTATTGAAAAAATGGTCACAAAAATTCATCAGTATTGGTTCAGTTGTAATAACTGTACTGTAACATTAATTTCATCATCATCATCATTTTCAGCTGATGGACTCGCACTGCTGGATACAGTCCTTTTGTAAGAATTTTAGTTCCACATACTAGCAAATAAATAATGATTTAATTTGATTCGAAACACCGAGTCGCATGCATCCAGAGACTCTCAGTTACCCGCTTTACGAGTATGTCATCGGAAAATCTACAATAAGTATTAGAAACTAGCGGACCCAGTCAGTTACGCAAGAAAGTTATCGGCGACAAACGGAGTTTATAGCCGCTTATGTATATATATAAGAATACAGAAATAATATTACAAAGCGATACGCGGACATACGTTCGGTAATTGTTACTATATTAACAGTTTTATAATTAGCTTAGCGCGCAAAAAACTATGTTTTGCGAATAACGTTATACGATACGGATCAGATTTGCGTCATTCGAAGTTTCTTTTTAATGTATAGTATAATCAGCATTACCGTAATGTTGTGAATTATTATATCTAATCTATCTAATATATTCAAACGAGCGATGCTTGTATATTTATTTTGATAAAATTTCGTTTCTTGGGTTTATTCGATATTTTAGTAGAGTTAATAAATCATTCGGAAACGACCATTTTCGCATGCTTATGTTTATCGCTATATCTGGGGACATAACTGCCGGTGGAACTAAGGCGTTAGGCTTAACATCTGCTTGCTCAAGAGTAATAAATAGGACTTGGTTGGTCGTCGTGCTAGACGGGTCATAGGTGATGAATCAAATTCTTCATCATCGACGTAATTTCATTTGTCTATCGGTTTTTACCTTTGGAGAGTGTGCTCTGGAACTTAACAATTTAGTTTCCCCATCTGCAGTCTGATACAGAACGGCGAAATGCCGTAAACATTGGTATCTATATTGGCATCCAGTGAATACGAAAGGTTTTGCTGCGGCGTTTGTATATAGAACAGCGATGTGGAATGTCTGAAGAATGGGCTTACTGTCATAAAGATAAAGACTTTTGGTGTAGACCTGCTAGGTCTATGTACACGTTTGATGTGCACAGCACAGACGGTTAACTTTTCCATACACCTGCAACGTAGACTGTGCACCACCAGTGCTTCAACGGTATCCCGCACGCTGGCGGGACGACAACTTTGTGTAAAACTGTATGAAATAATTCAATATCTCTTCTGCTACCATACACCAAATATTTAAATCAAAAGAGCCATTATATCATATGGATGCTCAGACCAATTATAGAAGGACCTGTATCGCACTCATAGTCCAGAACAAAATTGTCTGTCATTTTCTGAGCAAAACGAGCTTAGATTTGGTATATATCTTATACTAAACTAGAAGTTTTTGCCCGTTTTTTACACCATTTAATTACACAGAAAGGTATTTTTACGGAGCTCTTTAACCGACGAACACGATTACAAGTATTTAACATCGATTCTATAGAGACAGCTTTTATAATCGCATTAGATCGTTGATCATATACTTTGGCAGAAAAGTAACGTCTAGCGAGGCAGGTCCTATACAATAATTGGTCTGAGTATGGATGCCAATGCCTCGGAACGAAAAGTTACCTGTAATTAAACGTGATGACGATGACGCGCCTGCGCATCAGGTACTCCGCCCCGTGCAGCGCTGTCCCGTACGAGCCGAAGGCGAAGCCGCCGCCGTGGATGAACACCAGCACGGGCAGCGCCGGCCGCGCCTCCGCCCGGTCGGCGTAGCCCGTCTTGAACGGCGATGGAACCTCTCGCGCTCGCCTGCTGAAACCGACGGGTGTTTAACTAATGCCTAGCTTTACAACTGAGAGCTCGGGTAAAGTTCCAGAATGTGTTTCATTTTCTAAACTGGTTAAGGTTTGGTCGGGGGTCTCGTCTCCAGATTATGGATGTAGGCTTTGACAGTGGCTGATTATAACTCTTCCAAGAAAAAGTCCCGCCAAGCGTGTTAGGGCATTCTTCTACAATGCCGTGTTGTAACCGGTATTTTGGGGAAGGGGATGTCCTTATGCAATTAAGGGCACATGAAGCTTAAAACTTATGCCTGAGGTTGATGGGCACAGGGCAGATTATAGCTTTTAAACAAATGAACCAATTAAATAAACGGACTAAATTTTTTCGTGTGATTCTTGTTTCTTGTGTGTGTGTGAAGGTATGAAGTGTCATAAGTGTTGATTTTTCAATTTTGTGCGTGGTTACCTCGTGGTGTTGTGCGTGGGGAGCGCATCGAGCGGCACGTGTATGTTGGCGTAGATGCAGGCCTCGCTGACATCGCCGGGGCCCAGCAGGCTGCCGTAGAACACGTCGTGCTGCGGGCACCGAGCCCTCTCCGCCGTCGCGTTGTACACGTGGTGCCACGGCCTCACGGGCTCCAGTTCCTGCAACAGTGAAGACATTTTAAGACATGCTCTTCAAGGGGAAGCTTCTATGGCATATGATCTTAACGTATGTATCCTTTAGTGCAGGCAGTTACCGGCCGCCTTGCAGCTATTTTGGAAAAACAATCTAGTAAATGGCGATCACAATACATCACAAACTGTCAATGCGATACTGAAACGGACCTGCATGGCCGGTGCTCCAAAAAGAATATGAAAGTCATCTGCTGAAGTAGTGATATTTATTAAAATCAAAGAGAGCTGCTCACACTAAACCTCCTGTCCCCAAGAGGCTGCTGCGCGTAGGGCACTCCGAGGAAGCTGGCGAAGGCTTCGCCGCTGTCAGTGTCGCGCCGCACGCCGCACGCCCAGCCCGCCTGCAACCGCACGCGGACCGCACAGCCGCCACTTACGCTGTGCGCTGCACACAAAACATACTTTTATACTACTAGTATAATAGTACTAATTAAAAGTTTCATAAGCACGTCGGGCAATTTTGGAAAGAGACACTGATTTCGCTTGTCTATCACGCTCAAAAAATATATATTCTAGGGGCTATCTATATAAAATTACGATACAACATTTTCTAGTCCTTTTTTCCCAGGGATACAATTATCCAAGGTATCACCTTCGCGACTGATAATATAATTAGTTCTGTCACATTTTTTATTTTATGATTGCTTGACTGTCATTAATATTTGATACAGTGAAGATGGTGATGTTCTGTGTTGGGCTGATAACAATAATAGTTATAACAGTTTCGTAGCTAGCCGTAGCTCTCGTAGTAGCGGTGCTACGGATCGTAGGCAGAGATGCAGTCCGTCTGCATGACGGACACGGTTTTTATTACCCTCGTATAAAGTACAAGGTAACATTTAAAAAATTATAATCTAGAATATTAGATTAGAATGACGACTTTTGTTATAATGTTTAATCGTATTGGGAAAATGTTGATTTCTCCGATTTTTTTTCAAAACGATCTTCACTGTACAATGTAGGTACATAGGCTTGGGACCTTCTACTGAAAAACAGCTTTTTTTTATTTTTATGTTTATAACTTTCTTGTCCTTTTTATATTTATCAATACAATACCATAACCCAATTCATATAAACAAAAGAATATTTTTGTCGCTTAAATTCCGAACAAAGTATCTTGTGGAATACCTGATGTGAATTGATTATTGCCTGAGGCACCGATAACAATTTGCCGGCCTTCAGGGAATTTACTCAAATGCTCCATAAACAGCCCTTATACGACAAGTTACAGTAACGGGAAGTAAGTTTCGTAATAGGTATATAAGCGTCGGCACTTGTTAAAAAATAATTGTTTTATTGCAGTGTATCGTGGTAAACACGAAATTGTACAGAGGTCATCCGGGTTTCGGGCCAGATACACACTTGACACTTTGACACACTTTATCTTACACGTGGCGACCAAAAGTGATTAACACTGTGCATACTACAGACGTTGCTTGACGTCGGACGGTCCAAGATTCGAATAGAGATCCTCCACCCATTTGCCTACCAGATGAAAATTACGTTTTAAAACACTTCGTCCGCATGGAAGCCCTTGATTGCCATGACAAAGGTTATAGGAAGTCTACCTTAATATAATAAACTGTTGCGGATTTTTTTGAGAACCGTTAAAGAGGAACTTTTTTTCGTCATATTCAATTTTTGCGTAACTTTTGCCATTCACGGCGCTTACGCAACGGAAGCTCTCAAACTAATATACGGGAAAAATTTGCCACATTTTTCACTGATGATTCGCTCCTATTGGGCGTAGCGTGATGTTAAAACTTTTATATGTTCCTCGACAAATGGACTAACGCATTTTTTTTTAAAAAGAACCAGTAGTTCCTGAAATTATCGCTTGAACGAAACATATGAACTTTTCTGCTTAATAATAGATTATTTGACGTCTAATTGGCGAAATTTTAAATAACCACATTGAGTATAGGTAGTCGTGTTTGATGAAACACGATGAAAGCTTCCGAGAAAACCCTATTTTGCTGGAGAGATGGAAAACACCGTTTTGTGCGCTAGTATTACATAAAATGTAGATTTCATTTGTTAAGCGTACGAGTAAAGAAACCTTTCTTAGAATCTCGGTCGGCTAGAGAGGAAAAAATGCGATCCGAGATAAACTACTTAATTTTATTGTTGTAGGTATTTATACCTGCTGATAAGCTACACGCGCCGCGGATTAGATTGTTTACGTTCTTGTAGTCTGAGAGCTGGTGGATAGGGTGATTAATTAGTTTAATTATTGACTTGAACACTAGAATAAGTGATAACTCAATGGATATGATATCTGCCTCCGATTCCGAAGGTGGTTCGAATCCGGTCCGGGGCATGCACCTCCAACTTTTCAGTTGTGTGCATTTTAAGAAATTAAATATCAAGTGTCTCAAGGTGAAGGAAAAAAAACGTGAGGAAACCTGCATACCAGAGAATTTTCTTAATTCTGTGCGTGTGTGAAGTCTGCCAATCCGCATTGGGCCAGCTTGATGGTCGATTGGCGTAATCCCTCTCATTCTGAGAGGAGATTCAAGCTCAGCAGTGAGCCGAATATCGAATATGTGTTGATAATGATGAAGTTCGTTTGACGTGGGATTGATGCAATCTAAGATGAAAACGGGCTAACTTGTAGGAGTTGAATAAAATAAACACCCCTTTCGGTTTCTACACTACATTGTACCGGAACGCTAAATCGCTTGTCGGTATTTCTTTGCCGGTAACTACCACGGCCATGGCCGAAGCCTTACACCAGCCAAAAAATTAAACTATTTATATAGTAACAGTTGAACGATTGACATTTACGTTGTTAATACTTACATTGTTGTTGTTGTAAGTGGTAACGATGTCAAACTGTTTATTATAAAATATTGTTTCTTTTTCGAAAATCATTGCCTCTGTAACCGCTTTATGTGTCGTCCATCTGCCTTGTTAAATAAAATAATATATTAAAATCTAATAGCACCATCTCTCCGCGAAGACGACATGGGTAAATTAAATTACATCAAAGATAAACGAGTCAGTTATATACGAGTACATATATGAAAGATATTATATGTATATAATTGATAATAATTGAATCTAAATAAAACCAACGTTCAATGTCACAGCTAAGTATAGTAAATAACAAACGCGGTGTATCTGCGGATCTAAACAATAGTTAACGTTTCACCTTAAAATATTCCATTCCAATTAGCATCAATATTGGAAACACGTTTAACTAAGGGTGCATGTCCACTGGTGCACGTTAACAACATTAAATATATTGACACGTGTTGAGGAATGTCTCTGTTGTTCAGTGGTTAGCTC
Source organism: Bicyclus anynana (assembly GCF_947172395.1). Classification (NCBI taxonomy): domain Eukaryota; kingdom Metazoa; phylum Arthropoda; class Insecta; order Lepidoptera; family Nymphalidae; genus Bicyclus; species Bicyclus anynana. The sequence continues at coordinate 14,503,320 of NC_069103.1, read as the reverse complement.
GTGATACTATGGACCGTTTAAGTTTCAATTCCCGGGTCAGGCCCACAATAAAGTAGTTGTTGGATTTTTGTTTTTAAATATTCTCAGTAACTTCTCGCAATTTAAAAAATTACGAAATACAATGCCTCGGACAGCACGTGCGTTGTTCACATCCGAATTTTTTTAAATAAGAATATTTGGCATATTTTTAAAATATGACCAATACGTATAACCAATATGTTCCCCTCAAATTAGTCGGAAAATACTGTGTTAGTAGTAGGTACGATAATAGTCAAGCGCACAGTGATCGAACCACCACCTCTTTGTGCTGAATCCGCCTTTTTATCACTGAGCTATTGAGGCTTTACTTGAGCTATTGCCGGACTATAAGATCGCACCCGTGTTTTCGTATAAACATGCGTGCGCCTACGAGTATAATGTCCCTCCTAAGTCTATGGCAAGACCAATATCGCTTCGGGTTGGCCGCCGTGTATTGGGAAGGGGAAGATATTGTATGATAAATAGGTAAATAATTAGATATAGTAGCAAGTTGTTGCAGCAATCAGTTGCATTGCTGATTGCAGCGGCATCTACTCGCGGGCCTGCTTAATAACTGATAACGGCTAAAAGTGACTCCGCCGATAACCGCTCGGTCACTATGGAAATAGCTCAGAGATCTGCAACGACCACTCGAATGCATTACACAAACTTGAGATATATCAAATTTGCATTTATAATTAGAGTAAATAATTGCTCTCTTTATGTACTTGAGTTGTGTAAATAAACAAGTTAATTATAAAGTTGTTTATTTATTTTACGCAACTCAAGTAACATTGGGATGAGCAGCAATTCTGGGCAGGTTTTTTTTAAAGAAAATCCCAGATAAAGATACAAGTACATTACTCATATATGATAGTGATCTTCTCATGACCGAATTTCCGTCACGTCAACCAATTAGCTATCAACTTCGGATATAATCGTACCATAGTGCATAAGTGTGTGTATAAACACAGGTGCATTCTCGCTCTGAGACCGATGAGACGGCATACGGTTACGACCGGAGAGAGAGCGAGAAACTAGCTTTTTTGTCAAAAGATTTTCAAAAATGGGGAGGTTCTGCGTTCGGCTGTATGTATGTTTTTTTTTTAACCACCAAGGCATGGAGGGGAACAAACACCACTGACTTACCAACTTGCTATTAAGATTTGTTTTAAATGAACTACTATATTCTAATCGCGAATTTGAGCTATTTAACACTTGATATCAGATGAGATTGCGCAGTTTTCACACACATTTCTCTCGACATTAACGTCTCCCTAGGATGCTCTGGTATCGAAGTGTTTGTGAAACATTAGTCAAAAATAAAACATTGTTGTCGGCACTTAATTGACGTTGACGCTTTCAGCGAACGTGGCTACTGCTCTTTGGACGCTCGTGACCATAAACATAAAGGCATCACCGCATTTGTTAAACCCGTCTGCATTCTAATTCTAATGTTACAAATCATAATGATCACGTAAACTACGAGTATAATAATACCTAATTATACGCGTAGATTATATAATTAAATGACATTGAATTAACTTCTGTTTAACGAGATAGTTTCTGTTTAACCTTATTTTATAAAATTAAAATAATGTATGGGAATGACAGATCCGATCGAAAACTTGATCACATGAGCATGACCTATCGATATCAAATGTAATTCGCATACATTTTTTAATTTTCTAAGCATTTGCAACTGTAGAACGAGAATCGACGTGTCACCTGGTTGAAATAAATGGATTTTGTCTTTGCCACTACCATCGGTAAGTACTGTAGCTCATTATAAGTTTAGATTGTGGAGGTTTTAGAAGGTTTTATGGGTCCAAAGTCCATATTTTCCACCGCATAATATAAGACATCCTGTACCAAGTCGACAGTCATTTAGTTTCGCGGGAACGCGGTTTTCGAAAATCATCGTGCGTTACTTATGTTACGATGTCTACAATTTTCAAAAAAAATTACCTTTAACATTTTCACTAAGAAATCATCAATTATATAATAAATACTAATAAATTATTATTATTCAACACATTGCTTTAGATGTATTGGCAGTACCAAAAGTGTTTAGGGATTTGTTATAATAGATACACACTACGCAACATACAATCTTCGAATGATTCAAAGTACCGCACTCCAAAGTGTGCCACCACCTTTACCCATCGCAGACAGATTGCACTGGCGATCCGGTCCGAGCCGGAATATATTATCTGTTTGTGTGTACGTATACAAGTATCTGTTCCCTCGCAGGTACTAATGAGATGCGAACTCATCCGCAGCTTATAATGTTTACTGCATGTTTATGTCATTTATGAAATGCAATCACAAAATTTTATAATAACAGCATAAGTTTTAGTTATAACTTGCCGGTCTCATGGTTTCACCCGCGCTGATCTCAATACTTTTAGACCTCATTCGCGCGAGAGTTTTTTTAATTGACGATAAATACGATGGACGTTCAAATATAGTATGATGTTAAATGAAGGTGTCTTTCCAACGCCCAAAATGGAAAATGTAACACTACTCGAAAAAAAGCGCCGTGTTTTAAAAACGCTGTCGTGTGGACATATACTTGAGAATGCATTTGTTGTATTTAAACGCCTTTATAACGTCCGTTAAAAAAGCTCTCGTGCGAATAAGGGCTTACTCTTTATAGTATCTTTACTATAAAGAGTAAGCCCTTACTATTATTATATGAAAGACTGTGCTTTGGGATCACGCACTATGAAATAATAATAATCAGTGGTCCTTTCCAAGACATCCTCAGCTCCGGAGTGAGAATTTCTTCCCAGGATTAAAACCCGGGACTTCACGTTCCTTAGCGGATATCACTGGATAAACAATACATCTACTACTAGTAGTTAGTAGTACATTTACGACAGTAACATTATCCTCTTTACAGCTGAGTCGGGTAATCTTGATTTTGCATCCGGCTGCATTTCGGCCGTGATGGGATCTCGTTTTAATCTTGTATTGAGCATCGTTACCTGCGCGAACCCCGAACCTGGGACCTTGCGCCAGACTAGTTTTATTTTGTCTGTAGCAGTGCGTTTTAATGAGAACACGATAAGTGTCGGAACGTAGAAGTTATGGGTTGGACCAGCGCTCGTTAGAGTATTGTCGTCCTCCTGTGTTTTTGATTTTCACTCGCGTGGTTCTCGTTCCCGTAGGAATACGGGGATAAAATATAATAGCCTATAGCCTTCCTCGATAAATGGGCTATCTAACACTGCAAGAATTTTTGAAATCGGACCAGTAGTTCCTGAGATTAGCGCGTTCAAACAAATAAACAAACAAACTCTTCAGCTTTATAATATTAGTATAGATTCCTAACCTTGAATCGTGATAGCCCAGTGGATATGACCTGCCTTCGACTTGGAGGGCGTAGGTCCAAATCTGGTCCTGGGCATGCACCTCCAACTTTTCAGTTATGTGCTTTTTAAATTAAATATCATGTGTCTCAAACGGTGAAGGAAAATCGTGAGGAAACTTGCATACCTGAGAATTTTCTTAATTCTCTGCGTGTGTCAATCCGCATTGAGCCAGCGTGGTGGACTATTGGCCTAAACCCTCTCATTCTGAGAGGAGACTCGAGCTCAGCAGTGAGCCGAATATGTGTTGATAATGATGATAATTCCTAACCTTAACTCTGCATTCTATGAAAACAAACCAGCGGCAGTAAGCCACAACGATCCACATAATATACTAGCCGACGCCTCGCGGGTTCACCCGCGTAATTCCCGTTCCCGTGAGTCAACAGTGACAGTGTGACAACCACAAATTACGTGGCTTTCTAGTGTTGAAAGAATTTTCAAAGTCGGTTCAGTAGATCCAGAAATTACCACAAACATAATACACACAATTTATACGTACTAATATTATAAAGCTGAAGAGTTTGTTTCTTTGAACGCGCTAATCTCAGGAACTACTGGTCCGATTTGAAAGTTCTTTCAGTGTTAGATAGCCCATTTATTGTGGAATGCTATAGGCTATATTTTATCCCCGTATTCCTACGGGAACGGGAAAGTGAGTTAAACCGCGAGACGTCAGTAATTCATAAAGAGTACCTTATTTGCTCAATAAATCATTTATTCATTTATTTATTCATACCTTATAATATTAGTATAGATTTATAACTAGTTCTGTCATGTGGCTTTGCGTAGATCCCATTTCTGTAGGAATTTTGGAACAAAAGTACTCGTAAGTTACTTATAACATCAGCTAGTGAAAAACCTGTCTAAATCGATCCAGCCGTTTCAGAGATGAGATTAGCCGGACACAAAAACAACCGGAAATACGTTCAAAATAAGTACCTTAGGCATCATCAGTGTATGCATTTAATGAAAATCTGTTAATTTAAAATTACAAACTTTAAATTTAATTTTTATATACTTAATTATTTTTTTATGACCATGATGATGATTTCTTTTTTGTTTTATGTTATGGTACAAAATTATCATTTTTGTCCATAATAATTCCATTCTCAATATTAATTAATAATCATCCTTAAAGTAAATAGACACTCAATTAGCCAATTCTATAAATAAACATAACATTCAAAAATTGCAGATATTTTGAAATTTTCCTAAATCAGTGGGTCAACGAAAATATAACAACACGACTACGAATACTCAGACAATTTCGTCATCCTAAATCTTTTTTCCTAAAGCAAAATTATATTATTCACGACTTTTTTTCGCTTTCCATCCTAAAGCAAAAATCATTTCCGATAACTTATCTTTTAGGTAACTTAACTTATCATAAATCGGCATTTTGTTTCTCAAAATAAATATACTTTTTAAATTAATTTAATTTTTGAGTTTATTTATCACCATTATTTAATACTGTAAAAATATAAACATAAAATATTGACGACTTATAATGAACACTATTACTAAATAAACGAAATTTGAATTCAATTTTGGTAAATTTTTCTTTGTTATGAACCGGCATATGTTTCCCTCAACTCACCGTGTATCACGAAGACGGCAACGACCGGCACTACACACTGTATCAGCCACATGACGGCAGTCTCACTGTCAGTCTGTCACTGCCGGCAACTCGCTACCGAACCTATTTAAATAAGAACCGATTGACCAAAGCAGCAAACCAAAAACTGGCCGAACGTACCTAGCACCTACTCGTATTTGTGCCTACGCACCGCGCGCCTCTGTGAGACGCGTATACTAATAAATAAAATTAAATGGCTATCCTGTTTCTCAAAAGGAAAGTCGAAGACACATTTAGCACATTATCAGTATACTATTATATTTTGGTACATAATGTCGCCTTTATTCACGTGGAGTTATGAAACATTGTTCATTATTGATTTATTTATTTAATTACATATTAATAATTAAAAAAAAAATTATAACTAAGAGCTAACAGTATATTAAATTGAAATTTAAAATAAATAAAATATTTATAAGAAATTTATTTCTTTCTTTACTTATTTATCCATTTCCTGCCGATTGGCGAAAATCAGAACGTTGACTAAGAACTACAACAGTCCAACAGGAGCTTCAATAGCTTAGGACTCAAATATATTTTTTATTTTTATTTAATCGACATTTTATTGGTGATAAATAAAATCGTAGCCTTCGTATTTTAGACTAGAGGGTTTAAAATACACCAAATTGTATTTTATATTGGTTTTTGTCTATGTATTTCGTCCGCGGAATTCCTGTAATAATATAATTAGTCTTCTATTTCTGATTTAACTTTAAAGCATTTTCCACTACACCCTCATCCCTTATTACATGCATTTTAAGTATATATTTTGCCCAATTCATTTTTCTAGCTCGTATCTATCTATATCTGTACAATTGGTTTTGTAGTTTCAATGATTATTAACAATATTTTTTTTCGTTTTAAAATATTACTTAAAGTGTATGTAATTTTTTAACATATGCTTAAAAAGCCTGACTTACTTGAAGCCGATTTTATCAGTATATTGTCGCCAATGTTGCCCCATTTGTCCGTAATTTCTGAACCTGGAAATATTATTTGTGTAAGTTTAAGTAATTAGTTTGACTTATTGCATCTTATCAATCATAATCATCAATCAACTATAAGTAAAACACTCATCTGTATTGCAAGTCGAATTCGTTCTAATCTTAGTATATAATCGAAGTTGGCAAAGCTTTTCCAGGTCGAGTTTAATTTGTATATATTTCCAGGGAGCCACTGGATGGTGGCCCTATGTCCAGCCGTGGACGTCCATCGGCTGATAATGATGACACAGTTTTTGTATGTTGTTGTTGTTGATTACAATTAAATGATAATTTTATGGCTGTAACGACCTAGGTCCCAACGGTCCGACGTCTCAAAGAAGGCGCTACACCCAAAGTGTGTCGTTCCACATCTCCTTCTCTAACTAGACCCGACTCACCGACCGGCAAAGCTTTTGCGCTAGTTACTGAATAGGTCAGATAGATAGTATAAGCTCATAATAATAATAATAATAATGTACATTATACTTTTCTACACTCACCAGTTAAACTAAGGAACTTTAACACTGTCGTTAAACACCGCAATATGATCATCATCGCGTGCTATTGTCACTACACTGAGAAAGAAACGAGAGCTTCTGTTATATATACCAATAAACAGGTTGCAGTAGGTACAGACCTACCAATTTGTACCTACTGCAAGACATTAGAGCTCACTCTTCTTTGCCCCCAACTACCACGTGTCTACAATGTTTATCATATCGAATGTTTAAGCTAAATGTTTCAAGTTAACGTTTTTCATCAGCTATATACTCGAGTCGTTCCTCGTAAGCGACTTTGTGTTGGAAAATGTTTGTATTGATCTTTAACTAACTCTGTGTGTATATGACAAATATAAACAAAGTTGTGTAAACAACAAAACAAATATAATATTAGCGGTTTGGGTTTTTTTAAAAGAAACCAAAGATATTATTGATAAACAATTAATTACAATATTAGATTATCAGTTACTAATATTATAAAGCTGAGGAGTTTGTTTGCTTGAACGCTCTAATATCAGGAACTACTGATCAAATTTGAAAAATTCTTTCAGTGATTTTTAGATAGCCCATTTATCGGGGAAGGCTATATATTATATTATATTATGCCAATAGAAGCACCAATGAAGAATGTTTCAAAATCGGGTTGTGATGTGATTCAAATTCTGTTGAGAGTTTACGCTGCGTGCGCTGCGTAAACGGTTTAAGTTCCGGTTTCCCCTTTAAAAGTTCTAAAAACTTTTTCCGCGACAGTTCCCGCGAGATTTGTGAAAAGTTGAAATCTACGCGGACGAAGTCGCGGCCGTCTGCTAGTTATTAGATAAAGAGCTTTTTGTGTTTTGATAACATAATTCCTATTAAATATCATGTAATTTGGTATCTTATAATTTGTAGCAATTTTTGTTAAGATGACTTTGATAATGTTGTATTTTGATATTTTATTGTTTTAATGTCAAATTGAACAAATTTATAAAAGACGATATAATGTGATACGCTCAAGATTCAGTCAAATGAAGTAATAAGAAGATAGGTGTAGAGTAGCCACGGAATAGCTTCCTATAAAACTTAAACACGATATTAAAAAAAATACACAAACCTACAGACGAATTGAAAACTAAAAAAATGTGCTGGGCTGTTCCAGACATGGCCTATGTCCTGCAGTGGACGTCCATCGGCTGAGATGATGATGATGATGATGATGATGATGATGATGATGATGATGATGATGATGATGATGATGATGATGATGATGATGTTGTTCCAGACATTACAAACATATTCACGTGACAAAAAGGAAAGAGGGATTATTTTATTCTATCTCAAATATGTCAGGCAGGGTAGCGCATCCTATTACGGAGATTGGAGACTCCAGATTTGTCTGCTAGTGTTCAATAAGATCGGTCATATTGCATTACTTGCATTTCTGATGCACTGTTAGTTCACAGCAAATAGACGTTCATACGACTTTACGTAAAAATGACATACGACACTGACATTGCCCTGACCGTGGCACAGGCGGATATGTGAGTACTGCCGTTGCTATAGTACGAGTAGCTACGTGTATCGTTATTTTAACGCCTTAATGTGTAATTAGAGAACTAGTTTTACGAACTTGTCTGCTATTTTTGTACACTAGTGATCTGTACAAGATAAAGTTAAAAGTTATATTATTATTAACTCCTTGATCTTTAAATTATACATTTTGTTATTATTTTTATAATCATGTAGCAGTGAATCGTTAGCTTCTTGACAGGTCGTAATCCCGTTAGAGTGAGATGCAGCCCACGGTCGAACGCTTTCCTTCAAAGCCTATTCACTCTTAATTTGAATGTACATACCCTCCATACCAGATATAAAATCAGGGGTGGTAGGAAAAACTACATCGGGAAAGGTATTCCATATCCTCGTAGTGCGAACCAGGAACGAGGGTCCAAAACCGTTTTACACGCCTCCAAAGGAAATGGGCTACGTAAAGGCGCGGACTACTGCGATGCCTGAGGGTTAAGGATGATGGAGGAACTAGATCGAGAAGTTCCTGTGCACACTCTCCAAAATATATCCTTTAGAAAACCGACAGGCAGGCAACCTTTCTATGATAGTCTAATACTTGTAATTTAATAGAAGTTATTCGACTTTAACCTAATTTCAAGCGCAGGAAATCGTAGGAATCAGCTTGGGCGGCAACATCTGAGAATGTTCTGGTATGTGTCTGGTCAGGTCTGACGATGAGGTGTAGGTATATTCAACTGTAGGCAGCTCGTTGCCGTACGTAGCGTCTGCGAAGTGATATCATGTGGGCACCTGAAGCTTCGTTGGTCCAATTTCTTCGGATTTCTAAGTCCTGGATTTTGTTATAAATTTTTTTTTCTTTCCAAAAATCTGAGTACCAACTCGGAAGTCGGGATTGGTGGTTCACATTCTCTTATTTCGCCGAACACGCTATATACAACGATAACACGTTTATCGGCTCTGCAGGCTTATTCACTATCGTTAACATATTGAGATTTTATGTAATAAATGTCATCCTGTGCTTACTGGTGAATACTGGTGAATACCACACAGTAGGTAAATGACATTTTGTCAATTGATTTGATGTTTATTATAATTGGTTGATAATAAAGACCAAAATAATCATTATCATTAACGTCTATCATCGTCATCCTAAGCCCGCCATCTCGTGTTAGAGTAGCGTGTTGGATCTCAGCTAAAGAAAGAAGCTACTTAAGGAGAGACAACGTGTAGCCCTGTCGTTTGCCATTTAAATCGGCTGATAATGATAAACTAGGTTATCTTGTTTTGCTAACTATTTGTTTACACAAAATAGGAGTATCAAGAAGGACGATAGTCTCGTAGTCCAGGCGTCACCAGTTCAAGAGTCACGTCGGATGACGTACAAAGTACAGACGAAATCGGAACAAAAGCTAGTCATCGTAAACGGCGATAAGGGTCCCTTCTGATGTTGCAATAAAATGTAATTGTCGACACGAGTCCGCGAGAACAGACGCGTGTTTGTTTGTGTGATGTTATCGCGCGCATCAGTTGTTGCTAGCTGTGCGTAATCGCTGATGCTGATAACAATAACAAAACCCGTGTTGTTAGCCCTTACAGATTAGTGGTGTGATTGATTTCTTTTGTGATTCTCTGTTTGCTGCCGGCTCGTAGGACCATCTGAATTCTGAGCGCTTATTGGCCGTGTCAGTCTGCTTCTGTAAAAGATTAATTATTATGTCTTGCGAAGGTTATTATACTAGTCGATTACTTTAAATTGTAACTACAGTACCGAGAGGCTTAATCGGAGCTCTGTCAGAGTAGAGTCTGAGTTAGAAAGTGGGCGGACGGAAGTCTGTTTGATATCTGTGAGACTCGTTCCTCAGCGTAGTAGAGCGTCTACATCCAGATCTGCGTGCCTTAACACACAGTTGACCGTAGTTGGAATAAAAAGAAATTGGGAACGATGGCGAGAAAGAAAACAAGAAAGTAAAATATTTTTTTAACAACCCATAAAATTATAAGCTGCACTTGGAGCCTCCTCCTCTTTGGAAGTTGGTTAAAAACAGATCGGCTGCAAGCTGCTAAAGAGCAACAGCTCAGCAGCTAAATTATTTAGGTATATTAATTTAAGGTTTAATGAAATCCAATAGATGTAGGTTTAAAGTTAAGTGTTCGTCACAAAATCGTACATTATCACTCTAAGTCTGCCAACCCGCATCGGAGCAGAATGGTGGGTCAAAGCTCCACGTCCCTTCTCCTGTAAGGAGCGACGCCTCTCCCTGTATTTGGCAATTACAAACAGATCGACACTGACTACAGGACAAAATCTCTCTGAAATTAACAATGTTTCTGGCAGTGATTTGACAGAGTTTTTTGTTACAAAAAGAAGACAACGATGCGGAAGGAGCCGCGCGCACCAACCAGTGTGCCACTTAATTGGCAGTTGACACGGTGCACTAATTGGCTGATGACACATAAACCCGAACTGGAATGTAAACAATTGGCAATCGCCGCTGCATAATCGGTGCAGCGATTGTCGCGAATCGACCCCCGACCCCGGCCCCCGACCCCGCGCCGCGGACCCCGCGCCTCGGACCCCGCTGTAACCACACGGAATTGTGCATGTGCAAATTGGCCCGCAAGTTCAGGGCCCAACGATAACTTTTGTACTGGATTCTTATTTTAAACAAATCCGCGCGATTCGTCGAAATGTATAAACAAAAGAAGTGTTATGAATACGTCGCTTGGGTAATTAGGTGTTTGTTTTTAACTGCGCATCTTGCATTATTTATTAAGTGTAATGAAATTGTAATTTTTTAACCACAACATTCTTGGCGACTGGCTTTTAACACCAGTGAGAAATATATTTGAGAAACATGGATTTGTCTGACATAAAACATAGCCTTTATTTCAACGCGAAGTTAGATGCAATCTAACTTCTCTCTAATAATAATAATAATAATAAAAGCCTTTTATTCAGACAGTATTACAGTTAAAATTATTATCTATCTTAAGTATTCTATTACTGACATTTTTAACATAAATATTATATTTAATTCCTTACACTATGTACAAACTTAATTATTTGTTTTGCATCAATATCCCTCTGTCTGTCTGTATGCCACTGTCGGCAAAGTCCTCCTCCAACTTTCTCCATTTTTCTCTATCCTGTGCAGTTCTTGTCCATGTACCACCTGCCACGGCTTTGATGTCATCGGCCCATCGTCTAAAAAGTTTCAGCCAAATCGGTTCAGTAACAGCGGCATTAAGAAGTAAAAATCTTCACCGAAATGTTCGTATATTTCTATATAATATGTAATATTAGTGTGATAGAATTTAGCTTAAAGTCAAAAAACGCGCTTTAATAAAAAAGCGCTCTATAGTCTCTTTGTGTATAATTGGATGATTGTCGGGTTAGTCTACACCTTTTAAATCTGCTAGTACTTTGCAGAATGGTGTAGCTCATACATTTTATAAATACCTAATTAAAAAAGCTCCCGAACGGATGAAGCGATTTCAATTTTTTTTTTAAATTAAATGTGACTTACGGGCGTTCGAGTGTTCTTAGACATGTTTGATGAAAATCGGTTGAGCCGAATGAATCGGTTTAAAACTTGTGGGGGTGAAAGTGGGGAAGAACGACCGAAAGTCTGTAAATATACTCGAGTGGGGTCTCAAATGAAAGCGCACTGAAAGAGAATAATTATTGACGACTTGATCTAGAGCAGTGATTCCCAAAGTGGTCTATATCGACCTAGGGGTATATTACAAACTGCAAGGGGTCTATGTCAGCGAAAAAAAATTGGTGGTCCATTAAACGAAAATGGTTTCCACGATAGTGGATCATAACACATACACGGATAGTACCTATTTTTTTTACATCAAATTATCTTATAATATCAAAACTTAAACATTATTTTAAAAGTAACTAGAAAGTAAAATAATAAAAATTTTAATAAAAAAAATACAACCGACTTCAAAACCAAAAAACGTAACCAGTAAACTAAAAAGCGAAAAATAACATCATAATATGTTCTACCTGCTGATCAGTATGAAGGCGGTGCTAAGCCGGTGATGTATTAATTCAAGCCATTTAGATTTTGCAGACAGTGTTGTTTCATGTGGTCCTGTCAGAAATGGCTTAAATCAAGACAACACCGGCTAAGCACCGCCTTCATACTGATCAGCAGGTAGAACATATTATGATGTTATTTTTCGCTTTTTAGTTTACTGGTTACGTTTTTTGGTTTTGAAGTCGGTTGTATTTTTTTTATTAAAATTTTTATTATTTTTCCATTTTTAGTGTAAAATTTCATCTTAAACGAACACATCAGACCCCTAATGACAGTCACAACCCATCTTGGTACAAAATTCTCAGCAATACAAATTAATCAAGCCCAAGCACAAGGTAGCTACCGTACACCGTTAAGGGGTTCCCTTAATTGACCTTTGTCTTCATCATCAGACCCCTAATGACAGTCACAACCCATCTTGGTACAAAATTCTCAGCAATACGAATTAATCAAGGCCAAACACAAGGTAGTTACTGTAAACTGTTAAGGAGTTCCCTTAATTGTCCTTGGTCTTCATCACCAAACCCCTAAATGATAGTCACAACCTATCTATGTGGAAAGTTCTCATTAATACAAATAAATCAAGCCCAAACACAAGGTAACTGCTGTAAATCGCCGAGGAGTTCCCTCGTCTGTTTTATGGCTCCATCATCAGATCGATTTTAAACCTTCATGAAATTGTAGTGCTTAAAAGTACTAAATGTAAAAGTTGACGAACACACTAGACACCCATATAATTTTCGAGAGTTCCCCTCAATTTCTCCAGGATTCCATCATCAGATCTTGACATGATGGCAATGGGACCAAATGGGGACTATACCGTTTCAAACAAAAAAAGAATTTTTGAAATTGGTCCAGGCGTCTTTGAGTAATCGGTGTACATACATAAAAAAAAAAAAAAAAGTACCGACCGAATTGAGAACCTCCTCCTTTTTGAAGTCGGTTAAAAAATATTATATCTATACTATACTATATTTACTATTTTACTATAATATTATAAAGAGGTAAAGTTTGTAAGTTTGTCACATTTTTTAAATGGGGTAATCTTCGGAACTACTGGTCCGATTTCAAAAATTCTTTCACCAGTAGAATGCTACATTATCGGGGAGTGCTATAGGCTATATTTTATATTGATATCATATATATTAGCCGAGTTATCACAGTTTTTGTCATACAGGTCGGACTGAAAATCCTCTTGAACAGACTTATTCGCATGTGCTGCCTTAACTATTGTGTAAAATTGAAATTAATGTATGGAGACTTTATGTATCTTTAAAAGTTCTACAAAAAAGTCCGCGACACCATATATCTATCTTCTATATATTAACAGATATAGTACCTTTTGTGTTTTAAAAATTATTAAGTTTATATACTTAGGTTTACGTCATTATTTATACAACTAAACTTTAATCCTTATTAAAATAAATTATTTAATAATCACAAGGATATTATGGAGATAAGATTTGTCCTTTACAGTATGTTAATTACTTAAATAGTTTCGGAGATAATACAAAATTTCTAAAAGACCCAGAAATTCCGCTATATGACGCCCGGCGCTTTCATTTATGTAGTTCCCGTTCCCGTGTGAATATGGGGATCAAACATAGCCTATGACACTCGCAAATAACGTAGCTTGCTATTGGTAAAACAATTTTCCAAATCGGTCCAGTAGATCCAGAGATTACCTCCTACAACCACACGAACTTTACCTCTTTATATTATTAGCATAGAAGTCTCTATTTCTCTTGGTCATACCACCATGACTCTCGAAGGACTGGACCGATTTTGCTAAGGGTAGGAGTAAGATAGAGAAGTTACAGGGTAGGGTAGGGTACGGGTAGGGAAGCGTAGGGGTAGGGTAGGTTTAGGGCCGGGTTTAGGGTAGTGGTAGGGTAGGGGTAGGGTAGGCGTGAGATAGGGGTACGGGTAGGATAGGGGTAGGAAAGGGCTAGGGTACGGGGAGGGTAGGGGTAGGATGGGGGTAGGGGTAGGTAAGGTAGGGGTAGGGTAGGGGTAGGTTAGGGGTAGGGTGGGGGTAGGGGTAGTGTAGGGTAGGGTAGGGTAGGGGTTGGGTAGGGTAGGGTTGGGTAGGGGTAGTAGTAAAGTTGACATCGAAATTTACGCGGACGAAGTCGCGGGCGTCCGCTAGTACTTATAATAAATCTGTAGAGAGGTCAATTCTGTACATGAAATATATTTCCAAAATAACTATCAGGGGGTGATTAGTGATCGATACTGATGCCAAAAATGCAATTAGTAAAATTTTTGTCTGTATGTCTGTCTGTCTGTCTGTCTGTCTGTCTGTCTGTCTGTCTGTCTGTCTGTCTGTCTGTATGTTCTTTATAGAAACAAAAACTACTGGACGGATTTTAACGAAACTTGGTACAATTATTCTACATACTCCTGGGCAGGTTATAGTATACTTTTCATTACGCTACGATCAATAGGAGCAGAGCAGTGAAGAGAAATGTTGAGAAAACGGGAGAAGTTACTCAATTTTTTAAGCTTCCGTCGCGTGTACAGCCTTAATGGTTAAAGCTACAAAGAAATAATGTATGACGGAAATGCTTTCCTTAAAATTATCTATAAAAACACAACAGCATATATATGTCTATCTTTTATGGTTGACTCACAATAACACGTGTAACTCCCGATAGCTTAGCAGTCCGGAGCTTTCTAATTATATTTGTCAACTCTTATGTTTATAACACTCATCACTCATCCCTAACTAAAAAAGTTAATATTATTACCTATTCAATAAAAAAAGAATCGTAAAAATCGGTAAAGAAACACCAAAGTTATACAAGAAATACGCTAAGCCATCGCGCGTGAATACTAATTCATGCTCGACGCGACTCGCGGGGGGGGGGGGGAATAAATTAATTAATGAGTACGGTAGGGGTAGGGTAGTGTAGGGTAGGGGTAGGGCAGGGGTAGGGTAGTGGTAGGGTAGGGGTAGGGTTTGGATAGGGTAGGGTAGAGGTAGGGTAGGGTAGGATAGGGGTAGTTGAAAGATTACAACGACTTACACGCGGACGAAGTCGCGGGCGTCCGCTAGTATGTTTATAAAATTGTGTAAGATACAGAAAATCAATATGAATTAAGTAACCCAACACGGCAAAACATGGTAAGGGGTCTACGACACAAAAAAGTTTGGGAAATTCTGATCTAGAGTGAAATTAATAATTTTATGATATTCGAGGGTTTTTCAAAAATTTTAAATCTTATGTTATTATTAGCTTTTAGCGATCTCTGTTCTGTGATACAAAGAATAGTGAGCTAAGTAGTAGCTCGAGTTGATGCGGTGACGATTCCTTACCGAGTTGCTATAAGTACATGTGCTGTGACCTTACGAGTGCGTTACGTCGTACGGAACGTGTTAATAACCTCCTATTCTCGATAATCGGTTAACAAAAGGGTCGCACGCGAAAAACATTACGTTGCGATAATATGTAATGTACACCAGTGTGACGTCACTGCACGAGTACAGTAAACAGTTATAACACGAGGCGCGAGACGTCACGGAGCGCACACTCAGCTGTTTTACTGCACTGTGGGAAATGGATACATAATGCAATAATAATGTACGTGTAAAACTGCCTAGTTGGTTCAATATTTAGCCTATGTGGTTATGTGTCGAGAGGTCCGGCGTTTGAATTTTGGGTCGAGCTATGTTATACTGAGTTTTCTTTCTTCTAAGAATTTTTTAGTTATCCCGAAGGAATGAGGGGAAAATGTATAGCCTATAGCCTTTCTCAATAAATGAGCTATCTAACACTGACCAGTAGTTCCTGGGATTAGCGCGTTCAAGCAAGCAAACAAACAAAAAAACTCTTCCGCTTTATAATATTAGTTATTATTTCCCTGTAAACGAAATCAAAGACCGTAATACTGTCACAAGCAATCATTACGTTAGTGAAAGCATTGAGGTTATAAAAACTTAGCAGCAGATGCTTGGCGATAAAACATATAGATAGATTCTCCAATAATTGATTCAGACTCCATAAGATAATTACCTACGTGCTTTGTTCGTCTTTTTTTTAGTTTCGACGCACTAATGACATGTCTAATGTTATAAAATCTATGATACAGATGACCTCTGACACAGAGCCCTGCGCCAGAGCTGCAGTAAACAGGCTCGCTGCTACACGTGGCGCGGTGATAACCCGCCACGCGGCCGCGGGCGAGGCTAGCGGGCGCGTTATATTGTTTACTTGAGATGAGATGTTATTAATCTATTATTATCTAAACACCGCGATAGCTCAGTGGTTTGCTGATCGGAAGATCCAAAGTTTGTGATTATGCTGTTAGATTGATGTTATGGTCCGGAGCGTAGACGGTCAGGCCTCCTTCTTTATGTACATTATCAACCCATATTCGGCTCACTGCTGAGCTCGAGTCTCCTCTGAGAGGGGTTAGGCCAATAGTCCACCACGCTGGCCTAATGCGGATTGACAGATTTCACACAAGCAGAAAATTAAGAAAATTCTCTGGTATGCAGGTTTCCTCACAATGTTTTTCCTTCACCGTTTGAGACACGTGATCTTTCATTTCTTAAAATGTACACACCTGAAAAGTTGGAGGTGCATGCTCCGGACCTGATTCAAACCCACACCCCTCTGGAATCGGAGGCAGAGGTCATATTCACTGGGCTATCGCGGCTCTCATTATTCATAATTAAGTAAAAAAATGCAAGTTTAAAATTGTCTGAAGAATATATTGATTCGGCACTCCTGCCGACAATGTGGTTCACCTACTGTTCATAAAAGTTATCGGTACTTATTTTCGCCAAAATTGTACCAATAACAACGCAGTCTTTTCCAAGAAGCATTAATATTATCTCCATTTAAAGTGTAAGTCATATAAGCTGACTCATTGAATTACTTTCACCTTCACGACACGTGTAGAACTTACTAATGATGACTGATTATGCTTGAGGAAAGATTGTGATCAAAATCCGCCTCAGAAAATTGACATGAAAACAAAATAATCATTAACACAATATAATCCTACATATGTAGGCGTCCACATGTCCCCATTGTACGTATCGGAAGCATTGCATCAAACGGATCGTAGTAGGTATTCTTTGTATAGATAGTCATACAAGTGCGTCCACTGATCCGCATCAGATTGAACGGATGTTGTCTACCGTAAAATTGAAAATCGGTTTGGTGCGACGTTTCCGATACGTACTCGTACGATGCGAATAACTGGACGCCTATGCTATAAAGATGATATCTCGGGCAAAGTGCAGATAATTCGATCGCAATCGAGAAAGTAGTAGCATCGAACAATATATTTTTCGTCAATAATGATTCATGAGTTCAAATCACTAGCCCAATAGAAAGAGTTTAAGAGAATTTAGAGTTAGACTCTAAGTTTGGCGGGCTTAGGGTGATAACATACATATTATGTGTAAATGCATGTAGAGTTATAAAGTATATAGAGGTATAATCTAGAGATGCAATATAGTAATGTAAAGCAGTTAAGTAACAGTCTATCGTTTCTCAGGAGGCGACCGGCGGGCGGCAGCGCGGCCATGGAGGACGAGGTGACGTTCCTGTTCCAGCTGGGCGTGCTGCGCGACGCGGTGTCGGCGCCCGCGCACCGCCTCACGCTCGCGCACCTCAAGGAGCTGGCCGTCAAGTTCGTGCATGAGAAGGTGACCTCACACTTCACTGTTCAGCTCTGCAGCGGTTAGCTCAGGGCATGGAGAACGAGGTGACGTTGGGCCAGTTCCAGCAGGGCGTGCTGCGCGACGAGGTGTCAGCGCCCGCGCACCGCCTAAAATGCTTAAAAAAAGCATGGAATACAATACCTTGATTATGATTTTGCTAATGATGATTTTCCATGAATTTATTGATGAAATTGCAAACCACAGGTGCGTCACAGTGTCACCTGTATCGGTTTTTAGCGGATAGATATACTCGTACTGGTGTAAACTGTGTGTTTAGGGTACGCTCAGGAATACAATACAAATTATTCTTCCTGATACAGTGAACATAACCGCATTGACAACCGCTAATTGATTGATTAACCGCTCGTCATTGTTATGCCGATTTCATCAGGCATAACAATGACGAGCCTATCTATCTATACAAAAACTGCAATATGTAACAATATGCGATCCTCCTCAGATCCCGGACAACGGACTGAACCGTCTGTCGGAGCGCATCCTACTGTTTCGGCACGACTACTGCTCGTCCAACGTGCTGCAACTCGTCAACTCGGCCGCTGACGTCACGGACGAGACGCTGCTGGAGATCGTACTCACCGCCAACCGTGAGTGACCGGCTCCTCACAGTAGCCCTACAATCAGAAGGGATGAGTCAGTGAAAACAGCAATCATGCCCTTCAGACCGTAACATAAACAATAATGATTTGAAGCCTCAACTCAACAAGAGGCCGAACTCATCACCGACAGGTCGTGGTTCGATCCCCGCCCGCAGTTCCAACACAGTCTTTTCCAACTAGTTGGAGGGGAAACAGAATATGGGTCATATTTACAAGTTACAGCAAATGTTTTTTTATGAGAAAAAAATATATTGATCCGTTGCTACCATGCAAGGCACTAATGAGGCATCTACCTAAAATAAACATAATATTTAGTAATATTAAAAGAAAATTTAAACAGTATTTTATGTCGATTTTGTAGGTTTATACCTATGAATTTGACTTATGATATTGAGTATAGTGCGACACAAATGAGTAGAAAATAAATGAGGGAGCCGTAGTTCTAGTTTATGGCCAATTTTCAGCTCTGTACCATTCGTATAAATTAGATCCGTGTTTGTATGGAAACTGGGTTTCCCCTTTTGTATTTTTAATAAATAAATAAATAAAAACACAGGTAATAAAGTTTGCTTCTTGTGTTGCAGCATTGCTGTGTGGGGGCGAGCCGCCGGCGCCGAGGCCGCACGCGCTGTCGGTGCACTCGTACAAGGCTCCCACCTTCTGCGACTTCTGCGGCGAGATGCTCTTCGGGCTGGTACGACAGGGCCTCAAGTGTGAAGGTGACGTGGCGCTATTTATCTGTTAACTGCCTATAAAGAAGAAAGTAAAAAAACTGTAATTATTAATTATGGATGAAAACTTCATTCGAGTTGGCAGACTACCTATACTCATAATAAAACTGTTACAATTCAAATTCTGTACAATGAAGATATTTTGAAAATTTTAGTTGGAGGGCATTATTTAATCGATACTGAAGCCAAACGTCTGTCTGTCCGTGTTTTTGGTCCAATAGTCGGCTGGTATGGTTTCAGATCACGAGGTCTTGGGTTGAGATACTTAGTTTGTCTTCCTTCCAATTAATTTTAGTTGAAATTCTCAACCAAGAGTTGGGAAGTTGGAGGTGTTACATCCTCGTGGCTCGGAGAGAACGTTAAGCCGTCGGCCCTGTTCATAATAAATATATAAATAACATTATCACCACCCGCCAACCCACATTGGAGAAGCGTAGTGTCAAATATTCCCTTCTTTAAAGACGAACGCCTGGCTCGTAGTGAGCCGTTAAAATAGACTGATTAATGACCCTTGTAAGACCCGTCAGAGGTCGTAAATGGTTCCTAGCCCCTTGTTAACAAATGGCTTATCATATTCCAGGCTGCAACCTCAACTACCACAAGCGCTGCGCAGTAAAGGTGCCGTCCAACTGCACTGCGCCGGCGGGCGCGGCCGGCGCGTCGGGCGCGTCGGGCGCCGGCACGGCGTCGGGCAGCCGGCGGCAGTCGGCGGCGCCCCGCAGCCCGTCGCGCTCGTCGGCGCACAGCCAGCACAGCGCGCACGACGACTCGCTGGTAAGGCGGCTGGCGCATCTCGTCACCGGGAACAACTCCTGATCACTCACACTGACCTATACGCTCTTATCTTAATGGTACTTGCCGAGTTTAACCTACGTTCCTGAGATTGGATGAGAGTACACTCCCTCCTAAATGAAAATCAAAATAATTTCAAGTAGTTTAGTTTGCAAGCAATTTTGTTTGAATATTTGTAAAGACCTCTGTAGAATCACCGGTTCGGATGGCACGTTCTGCTAAAAATAGCCGGTAATAAACGCAACAGTAGGTAGCTCTTTTTTAAAAAAACATACTTTATTATAATTTAAACAAATCTATTATATAGAAAGTTAAAATTATTACAATTTCTTTACATATAAATAAATAAAATAAATAAAAATAAAATAAAAAAGCCATTTATTTCTTACAGAAGTACTAGTTTACAAGGTTTAGTTAAGTTGAGTTTAGTTTAATTGTCTTAGTATCGAAAAGTAGATAATTATTATTTAATAGTTAGTGCTTTTAAGTATTTTTTTTAAAGTAGTTTTAATTAGGTATGTTAATATTATATTGCAACTATTCTGTAGGAACCCCTCTGCGGGTAAAGGCCTCCTCCAAATTGTGCCAGTTTTCTCTAGATTGCGCTATTTGTATCCAATTTGGACCCGTTGCGCGTTTTATTTCATCCTCCCATCTGTTGCAAGGTCTCCCTCTCTTTCTTTTGCCCACTGGCCCCCTCCACTCTGTCACTCTTTTTGTCCATCTTTGATCTTGCAGACGAGCTATGTGTCCTGCCCACTTCCATTTTAATGCTAGAGCTTGAGCTAGGCCGTCTGTTGCTTTTGTGAGGTTGCGTATTTTAGTATGTCTTATTTTATTTATTCTTTTTATGTTTAGCATGCTCCGCTCCATTCCACGTTGGCATGTTATAATTTTATTTATGATGTTTTTGTTAAACTTCCATGTCTGACAAGCATAGGTTAGGCATGGTATAAGGCAAGAATTCATGACCTTAGTCTTCAGCTTGGTTGGCATGTTGCTCTTAAATATTTCTTTAAGGCTCCAGTACTTATTCCATGTTAACTGGGCCCTGCGCTCCACCTCCTGGTAGTTGTTTAGTTTGTCGAAGCTTATTTGCTTGCCTAGGTAGATATATTTTTCGGTATACTGGAGAGGCTCGTTATCGACATATATTTGTACCTTGGTGCTGTTGGTCATTACCATAGTTTTAGTGAGGTTCATTTCTAGGCCGGCGAGCTTGCTAGCTTTATTTAATGACTCTACCATGCGTTGTAGTTCATTTCCGTTCTCTGATATTAGCACCAAGTCGTCGGCGAAACGTAGGTGACTTAGATAATTCGTTTTTACTTTTATACCGCAATCATTCCAGTCAAGCTTGCTTATTATAGACTCTAACGTGGCTATAAACAGTATAGGAGAGAGCGGGTCCCCCTGTCTTACGCCTCTCTTTACTGGGAACCAAGGACCTGCCGTTTCTAGTTTAACTCTGCTTTTACTCTTCCTGTATATACTTTTGATTACTTTTATATATTCGTTTTCCACATTCTGTGTTGCTAGAGTTTCCCAGATATAACTGTGTGACACGGAGTCGAATGCTTTTTTGTAATCGATGTATGCTAAGTACAGTGGTCTATTTCTCTCTTGATATTTCTCTATGAGAAGTTCGAGTGTGTGGATATGGTCGATGGTAGAGAAGCCTTTTCTAAATCCTGCTTGTTCCACTGGTTGTCTTGTTTCTAATGTAGAGCTAATTTTTTTGGTCAGGATTGTAGAAAATAGCTTATATACGCTTGGCAGCAGACTTATAGGTCTATAGTTCCCAATATCCTTCGGGTCGCCTTTTTTGTATAATAGAGTTATGTTGGATTCAGACCATTGAGTGGGTGTCTCGCCAGATTCGAAGATAGAGTTAAATAAATTAGTAAATGGTGTAGCTAATATTGGACCAGCTATCTTTAAAGTCTCATTTGTTAGGTTATCTGAGCCTGGGCTTTTGTCTAGCTTCAATTTGTTCAGTGCCGCAATGACGTCATTTTCTTCAATTTGTGGTATGTTTAGTATGTTGTCACCGCTGTTATTATTTAAGCTCTCATGGCTAGTATATTCTGGCTCTTTTGTACTGTAAAGATTCCTGTAGAACTCTGTCGCTATGCTGATGATGTCGCAGCGGTTGTTTTTGGTGGTTTCGCCCTTTTTTAGCTTTTCGATCCAGGTTTTATTTGGTTTCAGCTCTTTGAATGCCTTTTTTGTGCTTCCAGTTTGGCGTAAATGTTTTTCTATAGTTTTATATCTGTAGTTGGCGTAATCTTTTTTTATATATCTGTTGACAAGCTTGTAGAGCGCCGAAATTTCGTTTCTTGTTGCTCTAGTTTTATTTGAACTTTTTTGTAGGTCCTGTCTTCTTTTAAAAAGTGTTAGCGTATGCTCTGAAAATATTTTGTGGACTTTCTTTGGCGTTTGTTTTGCTCGGGAGTTTTGCAGGCTTGAGGTGATTATTCTGATTAAGTTATCGTAATGTTTCTGGACTGGGATAGTAGACTCAGTAAATGTTTTATCGTTCGATATGTAGAAGTTTAAGTATTCTTTGAAATTGGTGATTTCCTCTTCGCTTGTTATTGTGGTATGTTGGCAGTTAGTATACTTTGCTCTACTTATTTTGAAATGTCTATCATATGATATTGTAGCTCTTACTGGTCTGTGATCCGAAGGATAATTAATATTTAGCACTTCTATGTTTTTAAATAGACGAGGTCGATTTGACAGGACAAAATCGATTTCATTTTTGGTGACTCCATCCGGTGATAGCCAAGTCCATTTATTTTTTGGTTTTTTTTTGAAGAATGTGTTCAAAATTGATAGTTTGTTTTCAGTGGCGAAGTCGATTAATCTTTGTCCTCTCTCGTTTCTGATTCCATATCCGTGTGCTTTCATTATTAAATGTTCTTCAGTTTTTGGTATCCCAATTTTAGCATTTAGGTCGCCCATCAGTATGAAGTCTTTATGTGCCAGTTCTATTGCCCTATTCACTGTCTCATAAAAGTTATCAATTTCGTCATCGCTGGCTTGTGCAGTAGGGGCATAGACTTGGATGATAGATAAGCTGGTGCTCTCGAATTTCAGATTCAATATGGCTACTCTTTCAGAAAGGCCGAGGTAACTTTCTAAATTATTTTTAAGATGGTATTTAACTATAAAACCTATGCCATATTTTCCAGGTGTGTGACCAGTGTAACAGAAAATAAAGTTTTCATACTCTTCGATTTTATTTCCAAGGCGTCTTGTTTCAGCCAATCCTATTATGTCGTATTTAATTTCTTTGAGAGCTTCATTTAGCTCTATCAAACGCTCATATGATGAGAGTGTTTTAGCGTTGTATGTCAAAATGTATAGCGATTTTTCTGGGGTTGTTTCATTTTTTAAAGGGTTCTTTGGAGGGTTTTGGTCATGATCTTCCACGGTGACCAGCCGGCTTGGAAGATAAGTACGGTGTTCTGATAGTGGTTGTTGTATTTTTACGTTACGAGAGGGGGGTGGTAGTTGCTATATATTAACATTTTTATTTTGCTGCAGATCTGATGAGTTGTTTGTGTTTCTATTTGAATAAATCAGGTACTTCGACATGGCCGGTTTTGATGAAAAACCTTCCGATACTCTTGAAATTTTAGCTGGAGAAGAATATAGTTTTTTTATATTATTTCGCATTTTTGGACTCTTTTGATTAGATTTGACTCTATGTTTGGTAGAGTACTTATTATCCAGTGATATTATTTTATCATATCTCATTATTATATTTTCCCCTTGCTGTTTTCTAGAAATAAATTCATCGTGCAGTTCCTTTCTTTTTTGGAGGACCTTAGACGTAAAGTCTTCTTTTAAGTAAATGCACGAATCCTTTAGTGAATTTTTATTTCTTAGAATTTGTATTTTTAAGCCCATCGTAGTAACCGATAACACCACAGGCCTAGTGTTTTCATTTCTTTTTCCCAATCTTCTGACTAACTCAACGTCTCTTTTATCGCAAGTTATTTTCATAGTGTTGTTCAATAACTTTAATACAATGTCTTCTAAGTCACTGTAACACTTTTCACTTTCTTCTAGTCCGAAAAATACTATATTTCTTCTTTTAAGCTGTTGTTCCATTCTGTCCAGACATGTCTGTTGATCTTCAATTTTTTCTTCCAGTTCTTTTGTTTTTAATTCCATGCTTTCGAATTTTAGAGATATATTTTCATTTAGTTTTTTCAAATTATCTTGAACTCTATTTATTTCCTGCTTTTGGCACCGCATATCTTCCCGTATTTCCATAAGTACTTTCATCATTTCTTCCATTTTTATGAATATGTATAGTGTGTATGCACTCTCGACTAATCAGCAATCGGCAGTTTATTTAATTAAATTTTAAGTGACAGCTAGCGGTGAGGTGAGTGACATCTGTTGACAATTTCTTGTACTACTTGCTCAGTGTTTGTGATCTATCTTTGTAGTTACAATGATCTCCAGCAGGTGTCGCAACTTGTAATTTTTCGTTTTTACCGTTATTACAAACTGTGATTTTTTCATTTATTTGTTTATAAAACGTTTTTATAAATAACACTTTTTATGTATTATCCAACATTTTTTAGTTCATAACAAGAAAAACTCACTTAATCCACTCTTAGTCCTCAAAGTTCATTGATTTTTGCACTGTTTATCCACTATTTAAACGGGTATCGTATACAAAGTTTTATTGTCTTTTTTTCACTTAACACACAAATCCAGCTTAGATAACGTTCTCACATAGGTAAGTCACTCTTTTACGCACGATAAACTTATTTTTATGCAAAAAGTACTTGATATTCTATTTTTAAGTATTTTTTATACGGAGCCTAGTGTTGATACAGACAGCGCCACCTGTCCCCTTCTTTACATATAAACAACGTTATTATTAGGCTTATTAGATTATTATTAAAGGTCATATCAATTAATTATGTGAATTGATTAAAACTTATATTTAGAGAGAGTCGAGCCGAGTCTCATCCAACCTCACAAGGTTAAATCTCGGCAATTACCACGTATTTTTTTTCTTAAATAACCTATCAATAGATGGCCCAAACTAAAACCGACCAGGGTTTAAGAGTTTTTAAACGCAAAATAACCCTCAATCTAGTTTCATATTGAAAGAGATCTCTAAAATGAAAATCATACGCATCAAATAAAATAATTTTCTTTTTCTTTCTTTCTTTCTTTCTTTCAAATCAGATGTTTATTGTATTAGTTATAATATCGGATATCGGCTGTGCTATTGCAAAACATAGCAAGAGACATCTACAAAACTTTACAGCAGAGCTAATAATAATATGATAATACTGTACGAGTCTGAATTACCACTTGAACCAGTGGCGTAAGCGTAACTATAACATGTAAGGCCTATAGCGAATTCATTGAATTGAGCCGCAGAATATTGGTTAATGTAATTTTTTTTGTTACTTCTGAGCGCATAGTCTCTCGGGCCGGGGGCCCTTCGGACAATGGACCCATGGTATTTTGCCAGCCCTACCACTTGCATTACTTATTTCACCTTACACATTGTGTATGTGTATTGTACATACATGAAATATGTCATTTCAAGTCAGTTTCAACATCATGTCTTAATTAATAAGGTGTATTAATTAAAAGACATGATGCTAAAATGACATATTTCACACAGCCACGATTTATGAATAGTGTGTAGAAAAATAATTTAAATAATTATTATTTAGAAATGATAAATTGCAATCATTATATTTATTTTTTTTATATTTTTAAAATATGTCACTTACTAGGTTTTAAAATAGTTCAGTCCGACCAGGGTTTAAGGGTATAATTTAAGGGCAGGGTAGGTTTTTATGCCCATGTGAAACGAAGGCTACAGAACACAGCACAGAGAGAAATTGTCTAATAAGACCAACATCTGATAATATAGTACTTTAACTTTGCATTTTTTATGTATTTAGTATTTTAAGAGTCATGATTAATCTCGAAAAGCATAGATCTTTATTGTGATTTTGTACTTACTGTTTATTTTAAACATTCCGTTTTTACATATTATATTCTACATTAATTTTTTACGAGTTTTTTGACTCAAAAAATACATTTTAATGTAACTTGCTAGATAGTTTTTTTTAGAGAAATGATTATTATTTTTAAGGTATTGTTTATTATTCAAAACAACATAGTTCTAAGTTGTTATTATTAAGAATGAAGTTTGTATTTTTTACAGAATATTTTTACTAAAAGTATTGAAAATTTACAGTATTTTATACTTTACAAGTTATACCTATTTACAATTTTAAAGTTTACACCTCATGAAGTAATTATACAGGCTTCAATCACTGTACTAACAATGCACTTGGGTGGTGGGTAGCATTGGTAGATAAATGTATGAAATATTTTATTTTGTTAATAAATTCATTATAAAAGATAGATATTTTGCGTTTTATTTTTACAAATTCCTACCCACCATCCAGTGCTTTGTGACAATGTTAATAATGAATATTTATGTCATTTATAATATTAAATGTAAACCATAAATACAGTGGCGAATTTACCAGTAGGCTAAGTAGGCTGCAGTCTAGGGCGGCAGATTAGAGGGCGACAAAGGAGATGGTCCAAAATTGTATGGAGCCCAGGATCAGTCATTGTACCCTGGTGGAAATAAAAGAAAATATATTTTTTAACTATTTTTGAATATACAAATCTACGAATTTACTTGAAATCTTTCGAAATAATATTCATTATTTCCCAAGAAATGCAACATTAATGGCGGATATATGACGTTTTCAATGCATTAATCGATTTGACGTTTGCTGTCAATTGTCATGGCATGTTGCTCTATGGGTGCCATCTTGATATAACTCAAAAACTTGAGTTTTTATTTTATTTATTTATTTTATTTAGTTAGATTTATTAACTTTAATAAATTTTAATAAAATCCTTGTATTTTTTAAATTTTAATGATACGGGGTACAAGAGTGGACCTGAAATGGACCATCTCCTTTGGCCCAAATAGTTTTATTACAGAAATAAAGAAAACTAACTACTCTTGAAAACTTCAATGAAAATTTCAATATTTTAGTCCTACTGTACGGACTTCACCGTTTGAGAAGAAGTGAAGTCACATTGTGAGGAAACCTGCATAACTGAGAATTTTCTTAATTCTCTGCGTGTGTGTAATCTGCCAATCCGAATTGGGCCAGCGTGGTCGACTATTGGCGTAACCCCTCTCATCCTGAGAGGATATTCGAGCTCAGCAGTGAGCCGAATATGGGTTGATGATGATGATTTACGGACTAAAAATATTAAAAGTTACTGACAGGTAAAAATCACAATAAAAATGTTGGCGAACAATAGTGTCGAATTTCAGAGGACAGTAGGGGCGGCATAAATTTAATAGCCTACTGGCGGCATATTTGTAAATCCTAACTATGATAAATGCTAACTTTTTATAGGCAATAATACTAGCACGTTTCATATTAGACCACCTCTACACTTAGCCTATTCTATTAAAAAACCAAAGTACGAGTAGTTTCTTGTCAAAAAACTCCAGTATGCATCAGATGCTATGCCATGCAATGGTATATTATATACATATATTCTAAAACAAAATTCTGAAAAATCCGAAAGAAAATTGTAACTTAGTCACCCTAGGATTTTCAAAACGATACAAATTAGTTATAGATAATTAAGTGGTGTATCTACCATTTGCATTTTATTCATGAATTATGAAACACTCTATAAAAGCGAAAGGTCACTCATTACCACTTGATGCACAAAGATGTAATTTGGCCGAGAGGTAGTTTATCTGTAGAACGTCTACTATAATGTTTATAGTAGACGTTCCCCTAAGAATTTATTTATTAATTAAAGAGATACTAAGTCGTGGGCGACCGTTAGTATTTAACGTTTAAAACGAACGAAGAACATAATATAGAGTTACTTATTACATGTGTATAAACGAAACAAAAAAAAAGAGAGACAATTTTGTTGGTGAATTTGAGTGCGATACAAGTCCAATATAGGTAATTGGTCTGAGCCAAAACCGAAACTAACGTCACATAGATTGCCATATTGCGAAACATTATATTAAAAGTGCGATAACAGCGACACCTGACAAGTTTGTGGCACTGTTGTATTTAAGGCTTTCTTGTTTATTGAATGGCAAGTTAGTTCTTGATTGCCATCTCAGCTGATGTTAAGAGATGTTGCAGTCTAGAATGGAAGCGGGTTTACTTGGAAGAGGTAAGTTTGTTCTACCTATAACTCTGATGACTTCTGCGCTGCATCCTACTACGAACGCTAAATCGCTTTGCGCTACGTCTTTGGTAGGGATAACTAGCCACGGCCGGTGACAATCGCCAGACCAAATTTAATCCAATATACTTACACAATATACACATCACTACTTAGCCCCAAACCGTATAAGCTTGTGTTATGGGTACTAAGATAGCTAATTTACTAGGGTCAGTTTAGAATTTTAAAATTTAGTATATCTATCTAGATAGATAGATAGATATACTAAATTGTCAAATCCTAAACTGACCCTAACTGGGAATTGAGCCCAGGGCATCTCTGTTGAGAAACACAGCACTAGCAACTGCGCCAGAGCGGTTTCAGAGGTCTGGCTGGTGGGAGGCTTCGGCCGTGGCTAGTTACCACCCTATCGGCAAAGACGTACCGGTACGATGCCGTGTAAAAACCGAAAGGGGTGTGGATTTTCATCCTCCTCCTAACAAGTTAGCCCGCTTCCATCTTAGACTGCATTATCACTTACCATCAGGTGAGATTGTAGTCAAGGGCTAACTTGTAAAGAATAAAAAAAAAAATTAGCAATGATCACAACAAACCGTCAGGTGGGCACGACGTCGAGCTGCAAGCGCGCGGGCGGCGCGTGGACGTCGTCGCTGGGCATCCCGCACACGTTCCAGGTGCACACGTACACGCGGCCCACCGTGTGCCGCCTGTGCAAGAAGCTGCTGCGCGGCCTGTTCAAGCAGGGCCTGCAGTGCCGCGACTGCCACTACAACGCGCACCGCAAGTGCCTGCCCTTCGCGCCCAAGGACTGCGGCGGCGAGATACGGGACCATCACGGTGCGTACTGCGTTGTGGGGGCGAAGGCCGTTGATCGTTCCGATCGTGTATTAAATCTAAGACTTCTCATTAAAGTAGTTCCAGAATACCTTAAACCGACAAACATTTTATGAAATAATTGCATTGCAAGGATAATAGGCCCACCCCTGCGAGACGCGTGATGATATGCATTTATATTCTATATAAGAACTATGGATAATGTTTAATATTTTCTTATGGACGAACGCTCACTTTTAATCCTACTATCCTATTAATATTATATATGCGAAAGTTTGTATGGATGTTTGGATGTTTGTTACTCTTTAAAGCCGCTACTACTGAAGCGATTTGACTGAAATTTGGAATAGAAATAGATTTTACTCTGGATTAACACTTAGGCTACTTTTTATCCCGAAAAAATCCATGGTTTCCCGAGATTTGCGAAAACTGATGATTTTGATGATATGAATGTTTGTTACTCTTTCACGCCTCGACTACTGACTAATTAGCTGAAAATTATATTACTGTAATAAGCAAGTAGAAAAATGTCTGTATTGTATTTAAAAAATAATAAAACAAAAACGAGAACGGTGCTCATACCATATATACGAGTACCTATGTCCTTCAGGTGAGAACCAGGACAGTTGTAGCACCAGCAGCGAAATATCGGAGCCGCGGCCAACGCTCGACGACGACTCGGACGACGCCGAGCTCGACCACGAGCACCGCAACCACAACCACAACCACAACCATCACAGTAATCACGAGGTTGGACGATTTTTTGTATAGTTATGGTTGGCGGACAAACAGATGTCTCATCTAATGATAAGTGGTATAACCGACGCCTATAAACAGAGTAACACTTCGCACGGCATGCAAAGAACATGTCCTGTCTCTAAAAGCTCTATTTGACAAATAGAGACAGGCTGAAGATTTTGGTAAATAATTTGAGTTGGTTACACAAATAATTGATTAATGACATAAATGATAATAATAATCAAACCCTCACTTTGAACTCTGGTGACATTAAACATGTCGCGGGGAGCTGAACGATTGTGTTTGAAAGTCCCAACAGGCTGGTGTCAATGTCAATCCTTTGTCAGATAGGATAATGATAATAGTCAATTTCAATGTAAGTACAAAAATGCCCTTTGTTCCTTAATTTTTTCGATATGGTTTACGTTTAATCAATTAATCTTTTAATAAATAATATTTTTTTCAATTCCTACCAGACCAGCTGGCGTAATCACTATTTTGGTCTCTATTATATCAATCTATTAATATTACCATCAAATCAATTGACAAAATGTAATTCACCTACACCTGTGTGATATCCACCAGTTAGCACCGAATGACATTTTTACATAGTATCTTAATTCCGTATGCCAACTAGCATACGTCAAAGATAGTGACTAAACTTGCAGCACCAGTCAATACATTGACGTATAAGATGTGAATTACATGTACACATTTGTATTATTCAATGCCATACATTGTATTTTACTTAGTTGAAGATACTCCGACGTTGGTCTAAATAGAGTTTAATGATGTTCAAATTCTCAACAGATCACCATCACCATAATCACAAAACAAGTTATACTCTGAATATTATTTGTTTTAAGGACAATAGCAACTAAAAAGGATACCAAGCCAATCACGAGCCGGCTGGACTAGACATTTATCTTTTAAAGTTGTATAGCTGTTGTATGTGTAAAAGTGAGATGAGCACAAAATGCATGTCAGCAGGCGCCGCTGCGGCCGCCGGAGGAGGACGAGGAGCCGCAGCGGGACATGGCGCCCGACTGCGCCGCCAGCCGCCCCAGCAGGTAGGCCTAGAGTAGCCACGGACTTGGGGGTGGAGACTGATGCTGTACCTTCCCCCTTTCTTTACTATCATCCTTCTAACAATATCGTGAGTTGTCGCTTATAAAATAGAAATTCTCAAATTTTGCTTAATTCATCTGAGTTTTGTCACAAATTGTTGAATCAATGCGTGATCTATTAATACAATGCAATTGTTTGTAGTCAAACATACAAAAAACTACCGATTGACTAATGATTTCGGATAGTAAGCAATGAACGCGCTTGCCTAGGAGAGGCCTATTCACTTTGCACTTATGAATACCCACGTTGTATTTAGTGGGATACACGGAAAGTGGAATTACATTTGCATATTTGCAGTCCCTAATATAAGGAATGAGAAACCAAACCCCTTATCCCGTGTTAGTATTAGTACCTAGTAGATATCCTTGGATGTAGCCAGTTTACCAAGAGGAGCCATTGTAACTTGCGGTTAGAGTTCTATACAAATATCACAAACTAAAAAGGCATCAAAGACAGACAGTAACAGAGATGAGTCCAGAAGATTTATAATAAGTTTTTTTATTTCAAGTAAGAATTTATAATAAGTTACCAAAAGAAATTAGGAAAGAAAAGAATATAAATTGCTTTAATAATAATTTATATAAATACTTAACTCAACAGGCATTTTACAGTGTAAATGAGTATTTAAGTTGATATTATTGTTATTTTCATACATATTTTAATTGTAAAGATGTAAATTTTAAATGGTGAAATTGTCATTTGAATCATTAAATACTTAATAATATTACTTAATACTTAATTTGCATGCCTAATTGGCAAGATACATTTACTATCTACATCTACCGACCATATGTATAAATAATGCATGAAATAATTTGATTGATTGATAG
Source organism: Bicyclus anynana (assembly GCF_947172395.1). Lineage (NCBI taxonomy): Eukaryota > Metazoa > Arthropoda > Insecta > Lepidoptera > Nymphalidae > Bicyclus > Bicyclus anynana. The sequence continues at coordinate 14,471,648 of NC_069103.1, read as the reverse complement.
ATTTTAACAGGATTCATGAAATAATAAAAAAATCAAATAATGTTCTGCAATGCCTGACAACCCTATTTTTTGTTTCTCTCTTATATATCCTGCAACTTGGCGATCTGTGTTACATCACAATGAGCCATTCAGTTCTGTATATGGGTATTTTGTTGTGTTTGAGCAGAACGGCTCCCCTTGGCGACAACTCTATGACAAAATGAGATCAAACAGGCAATTTATTCGCTTAAAATGGGATCTGACGTCCTCTTGTTGCAGCTCGTCGTCGTCCCCCAGCGCCAACATCCCGCTGATGCGCATCGTGCAGTCGGTGAAGCACACCAAGAAGCGCGACGGGCAGTGGCTGAAGGAGGGCTGGCTGGTGCACTTCACCAATAAAGACAAAACCGTGAGTTCACTTCATCCTTTTTTTAGGATCCGGATCCCGTCTGGGACCTCTTTGTTAAACTCAAAGCATTTCAAGACATCAATTGATAGGATTGAGCCAGAGAGATCGACTGTCCAAGGCAAATTGAGCTTTTCTGGCGTATGTGTGTCATTATTTGAATCATGTTAACAATTTTGCAGATCAAGCGGCACTACTGGCGGCTGGACAGCAAGTCGATAACCCTGTTCACGTCAGAGCAGGGCACCAAGTACTACAAGGAGATCCCGCTCAACGAGATCCTGGCCGTCGACACGGCGCGCCAGCCGCACTCGGGTACTGTAGCACCGACACCAGTGACGCCGCGGAGGTCCCATTGAGGAGCCTGCGTCACTTACACAACGACGACTTTCAACAACACTTACACAACAAAAAAACTGTCGCGTTATTGTCCAATAATGCACTTAATTGCATAATAAGGATTTTTAGAACCTTAGTCCCTGTTATAAGATGCAATTCGTTCTTTTCTGTTAAGAAACACGAGCGTTTTAAATCCAATTTGTGTACCGTTTCATTCTCTACTTTTTCTAACCTCATCACAATTGAAATCTTAAACAAAAGAAAACCATTACAAAGTTTTAAACGTTATTCAAATAACGCCAACATTATAAATTCTATGAGAGACTCTGAAGTAGGCAAATATTTGGACGTTGCAATTATGATATCGAGTGCAGATTGATTGTTAACTCATCAGGCTAAATTGGACCAAAATGCATTTCGTTTTAATGTTCAAATTCATTTGCATTACATCATTTTGCCCCAGATGTGATGCACTGTTTCGAACTCCGCACCGCCAACGTGGACTACCTGGTGGGGGTGGACCCCGCGTGGCAGGGGGGTGGTGCCCCCCTCCCGCCACCTGACTCTGGGGTGGGTGCCTACCTCGCGCGCTCCTGGGAGACTGCGCTGCGACACGCCATGATGCCGCACACGCACTCTGGTACGCATTTTTATGCATTTGCACGCAAACCTACAAATTATCATCGTCTGACTGTTTCTGATTAACCCACAAGCAGAAATCTCTATGAGGTTAAGAGAATTGGAGCTTATAGACCTAGGAGAGGTGATTTTATAGGGAGAGGGAGCTTAAGCCTAGTACGCTATTTTAATGTATGTAATGATGTAGTAACGATCACTATTTCATGACGTGATAATAACCAAGATCACGCTTTATGGTACTTTTTAGGCACAGGGGTAAATTCCCAAATCCCGTTTGTTCCTAAAAATTATTCACAATAAAAATATGCTTAATGTTACACAAGACCTCATTGTCTGAAGGCTAACTATTGAACCAACAAGATAGTTCTAATAGACAGGAGTCAGTCTTGATTGAAACTTTAAAGTATAAGGATAGAGGAGCAGCGGCATGTATTCTCCATTCATTGGCTGACGAGGACGTAGTTGATCAGTTCAAACTTGGGGCTTGCCACTAATCTATCTCTAGGCACATTTTAGTGGATAGACACTTCCTCTAACTTTATTTGGTGTCCCCCAGCGGAGGCGAACCCCGCGGGCGCGCGCGGCGGCGCGGGCGGCGCGGGCGGGCAGGAGCGCGCGGCGGAGATGGCGCAGCTGTACCAGATCCACCCCGACGAGGTGCTGGGCTCGGGCCAGTTCGGCATCGTGTACGGCGGCCTGCACCGCGACACCGACCGCCCCGTCGCCATTAAGGTGATTCTTTTTTACTGGGAGATGCATTTATGCGTCTCTCCCGTAGGTGTCGCAGAAGAAAGACTCTGGTGGGTATGTAGGACTCGTCGGCCAGATCAGAATACCCACTAAACGCGAAACTCAACAAAGAGCGGATCGATTGAGACATTCCACCCTGCCGCTTTGACGGCATCCATAAAATCAAAAGCATCCGAAAGAACCAACCAAAAGAAAAAGACTGAAACCAAGAAAGAAGAAAAAAATTACTTCATAGGTGGGCGATTCTCCGCCTTCACCACCCGTCGTTGCCAACAAGGGACTGCCTCGTGTGTGTTCTTTGCCCTACCAATGGATGCGGAAATAGCTAATATTCTTATACTTCAGGTGATAGACAAGCTCCGGTTCCCGACCAAGCAGGAGGCACAGCTGAAGAACGAGGTGGCCATCCTGCAGAACCTGTCGCACCCCGGCGTGGTCAACCTGGAGCGCATGTTCGAGACGCCGGAGCGCATCTTCGTGGTGATGGAGAAGCTGAAGGGCGACATGCTGGAGATGATCCTGTCGCACGAGAAGGGCCGCCTCACGGAGAGGATCACCAAGTTCATCGTTGCACAGGTCATTGTTAATACGGGTTAAAGGTCGGATAAAATTATCAGTTATATTTGATATTCAAGTCAGTACCTACTTGACATCAGCACGCTTAACATGCTTCAACGTAAAGGACGAAGGAAGGAAGAGACATCCATCGTAGACCGATAGACCCGAAATTAAAAATATCGCACTCTCTTCCTTACATAGCGCTATGTCTTTGGTCGCGATAGCAAGAGAGTAGTGCTGCCCCACTACACCAAATCAGCGATCTGTTTCGTGCCAGGAGTAAGCGTGAAATCTTTGGGCTCTATCACAAAGACACACACACTAGTCCATTTTCCTATTACTTCTTGTCGACTTTAGCGTAAGCGAATGTTTGTTCTGTTACTTTTAGAACTCTATATTGAAAAGTCTCCAATGACTATTGGACAACGTTGCTGCGGTATATCAACGCATGAATTATCCACTTAATTTCATAAAGGTCATCATAAGCTTCCGTACCATGGTCTGTAAACTAGACACTCGTAGTTCAACAGTTCACCGTGCTCGTCCCCCAGATCCTGGTGGCGCTGAAGCACCTGCACGAGAAGAACATCGTGCACTGCGACCTGAAGCCCGAGAACGTGCTGCTGTCGACGGACGACACGTTCCCGCAGGTCAAGCTGTGCGACTTCGGCTTCGCGCGCATCATCGGCGAGAAGTCCTTCCGCCGCTCCGTCGTCGGCACCCCCGCCTACCTCGGTCAGTGCCGGCCCCGCGCCCGCGCCCCGCGACCGCTGGGGCGACCGCTGACCGTCCGCTCTGTCCGCAGCGCCCGAGGTGCTGCGCAACAAGGGCTACAACCGCTCGCTGGACATGTGGTCGGTGGGCGTCATCGTGTACGTGTCGCTGTCGGGCACCTTCCCCTTCAACGAGGACGAGGACATCAACGAGCAGATACAGAACGCCGCCTTCATGTACCCGCCCGCGCCGTGGCGGGACATCTCTGCTGACGGTCAGTACTCAGCAACACCCGCCCGATAGACATATAGTCGATGTTATCGTGTACGTTTTGTTCAACAAACTAGCCGTTGTTTACGATCCCATATGTCGCCTAAAATGTTGGCAGTCTAACTTAGAAGTAATTATCCGTGCGGGGGATGGAATGGGACTCGTCTAGCCTCCCCCAAGATAATTTTCTTGTGATTTTTTCTAATGCAATAACGGTCAGCGCTAGAGTTTCGTGCCGCGTTACTTATATTTTTACTGTTTATTTGATTGGCAGTACGATCATCATCTTGTGTGCATAATTGATTTTGAAGAATAAAAGTCCAGGATAGGCAGGTGACCCTAGCCTTGAATTATTATGAATATATCCTGGCATGAATAAAATAAACACTTGTGAACTTTATCAAAAGGTATCCCTTGGTTTGTTCCGCAGCGATCGACCTGATCAACAACCTACTGCAGGTGAAGCAGCGCAAACGTCTCTCGGTGGACAAGTGCCTGGCGCACGCGTGGCTGCAGACCAGGGAGGCGTGGGGCGACCTGCGCACCCTGGAGCGGAGGGTGGGCGCACGCTACCTCACGCACCCCAGCGACGACGCGCGCCTCGCCTCGCCCCTCTCGCCAGACGAGCCGACCCCACACTGACCGTTAGTATCTCAAACAGCGCAAACGTCTCTCAGTGGACAAGTGGTACTCCCTACTGAATCTCCCTAATTATATTTACCAGATACCTAAAACCTATGCAGTTAATTTGACCCCATCTGTAGACAGAATAGTCTCAGACAATGTGTCACTTGTCAGTTAAACTCAAGGAAGTGAAACATGGTCCCTAACTATATGCCTCATAACAAAGTTCCGTCAGCGGGCGGTAGAGTGTGCAGTGTGATATGTGCTGACCATTACGAGATCGAATAAAAACGTTGAAATGTTTCTCAACGAGTTCTCATGACCAAAGCGACAATGGACCTGTACTTCGACCAACGTTGGGGTTTCATTTCAAGGTGTTGAACTGGCGACTGACACCGAAATGTGCAATGTTAGTTGTTCCTCACTTGATAATATGCTGAACTTGAGTGTTTTGTTCTCCCTAAAAGAGACCCCCCCAGGGGTGAGGAACCAGCTCCGCAATCGCCCCCCATCAGCTGCTTGCGCACGCGCTGGAGGAAGCTGCTCGTGTACGTGCGCTAATGGCCGCCCCCCTCCCCCACCTCACCCGTGACGCACATGTGATACACTGCCATCGATCGTTGGGCACGGTAGCTATTTACTGTTGTATCTCACTGACACATTGTTATTAACTTATATAGAAGCGGATAAAAACTCTGTTTGTCGACGGTAGCCGATGTTTCTTGCTTAACTATCAAAGTGAAGCTTGACTGAGCTAGAAGTTCAATAGATCAAAGTCCACTGTGTACTTACTCTCTATTATTGCCTTCTTCAAAGTATAATGAGTTTATTTACTGTTAGTAAAGCTATTCATTGACTTGGCTGACAGCTTAAAAAAATGAAAGTCATCGACCTCGTTTAACATAAAACTGTTTTTCACAGAGGATTTATTATCAATCAATGAAATTACAGTGCAAATAGGCGCGGTTGACTTCATAGTTCGAGAGACGCCGAGTTACCGAATCTGACGGCTTACTTGAGTCACATGTGATGCAATGACATTTAAATATTTTGTGGCAGCTAAGATATCGTTATTTAATATATTAATTTACTAGTTTGACACAACGGGCGACGGATAGCGCATTTCTTTAGAAAATACAATTTCAAGTTAAGAAGTCTGTATGACTCTCATTGTTGATGCATTTAGATATAATGTTGTTATGTACAACAGTAGGATTGGGTGTGACAGCTCCTCTCAGTATTGCCATCATGCTTTATGCAAGATGGCAATACTTTCAAAGCAGTTTTAGTCTGAAGGGCATTGATTCATGAGGCCCATGATGCATAACACACGTCTCAGGTTCATTGTAGGATGTGACCCTAACATATCCTATGTTATAAGTAATGGATATATCCACGGATATGCATTAGCTAGAAGCCGCTTGTGCATTTAATAGAATGTAAGATCTGTCTTCGACATTATATTGTGTTCTGACACCATATTGTATTTTAAATTGACTACGAAAATAAAATGCATATATTAATAATACCTATAATTCATCTCGCAAAGAACCAAACGATGACATGAGTCAATAAATTACAGTCTTCAATATATTACTGTAGACTCTAGTAAATTCTGACGTTACTAAAGTCTAAAATATATTTAATGTGGTTAGATATGTGCCCGTGGTTGTAAAGATCAAGTGGACCATCATTCTGCTTGTTACTCATTTGTATATAAAAAGTCGGTCCAATACTTTATAACTGGATTAGTAATTGATAGTAATTTACAAACCACGGTTTGTCGATTTTAAATTCTAATAAATTAAAAAAAAACTCAATGAATACATAACATGAAAGAGAGAGAGGGTGTTGTGATGAGAGAATATTGTATTTATAAAATAAACCTCTAAATCAGATAAGATATCCTTAACATTAACCATAATATAAGTAAACTGATTTAAATGTATGTAAGTATATAAATAATTTAACTATTAAATCAAATTGGGGAAAACTGAAATAGGTAAAAGATAGGAATTTAATGAAAGTTGACCGAGTTTTGACGAACCCATCTGGGGTTTTCAATGATAAGTTTTTTATGCTATACTCATTAGATTCAACTCAGTTGTAGCTCGAAATCATAATCTCCTACATGCAGAGCAATACCATTTAATAATGAAAAAAGCTTAAAGCAAGTTGAACCTTCGCCAACATCATTATCGAAGAGTATTAATATACTAAAGACATACTCTATGTGCACTGATTACAATAATGCATAAATTTGATTAATAAGCTTAGAAAAATTAAATATAGTTAGTACTTTTGATAGAAAAACAATACATAATCCTACTAAATAAACGCGAAAGTTTGTATGGATGTTTGTTACTCTTTACCGCCGCTACTACTAAAGCGATTTGGCTGAAATTTGGAATGGAAATAGAATTTACTTTGGATTAACAGATACTACTTATCACGAATCCCGAAAAAATGGTTTCCCGAGATTTGCGAAAATGATGATTTTGATGATATGAATGTTTATTACTCGTTCACGCCTCGACTACTGAACCTATTTAGTCGAAATTTGGTATTGAAATTTAATGTAGCATGAATTAACACATAGGCTACTTTTTATCCCGGAAAAAATCCATGGTTCCTGAGGGATTTGTGAAAAACTAAATTCACGCGCACGAAGTCGCGGGCGTCCGCTAGTTTAAAATAAATGACTTGCAACAGTGTACATCGAGTATGGCTTTAGTATAGAGACGGAAAAACTGTCCAGCTATGACAATGACTTACAATGAAAACCTATCTCATTCATTTTCTATTAATTATTCCGGCCTAGGCCTAGGACTCAAACTTAGGTAGGTATATCATTTTCCGCATTTTGTACAGTCGGGTTTTTAAGTGTTTTAATTTAATTTTTTTAATAATACTAGTTACCTACTTTTAATTTATTTCATTGCATTCCTTCAGTTACGGTTGCTTTACTTTTACGAGATTTTAATTTATTTTTTATATTATAGAAATAAAATAAAGTTAGTTAATTTTTAGTATTTCTACACCTAACTGTTAGTATTTGGTTCAGTTGACTGTCCATGACATCACAATATTTTTATTATTTTGTAAGTAGGTTATATACCTACTATTATGTATATTTTTAACAGACTTCAGAAAATAACACGTATTTTACCGGATTATTGCTGGTTATGTGTACACACATGCTTGCGTTATTAAAAAACTGCTGATTTACTTCTGATGTGGTTTTTTGTTATTTTAATGCATACTTCTCAGGCAAAAGTTTTATATCGACGATAAAAACGACGTTGGTTTCTCTCAGAAAAAAAATGATTAAACGATTTATTAAATTGTTTAACTGTGTCACTTACTATCAAGTGAAATAGCAGCCAAGATCGTACGATATAACGAGAAATGTCTTGACGCTTGTATAATGATGCGTAATGTTGCCTAAAAATTAAATAAATACGCATCGAATTACAAACCCCTATTTTGTTAAACGCATAATATATTAGCGGTATGCTATGAAGGCTATTTTGACAAATAATATAAATGTCGTAGTAAAATGTTAAATTGTTATTGAAAGAATTGTAGCCGTGTATCTAAAGCGTTGAGCTAGCACCAATAGGGATGATGACAGTTTTTTAAATTGTATATAAATTAAGAGTATACTAATAGTAAAGCAATTTTGTAAAAGGAACAGGGTATCTGCGATCATTACTTTCGGAGCTACAGGGACTTAAAGGGTCAGATTTGCGGCGCTGCCGCGGATCCCTGGAAAACGCCCCATACAAAATGGCTCGAAAAAATGACGTCATAGGCAATGTAATGATCGTTAGATTTGTATGCGCGTTCAAACAATATTACTAATATCTTTGTTATTTGTGCGTTTATCTTTATAGTTCATATATTAAAAAATGTCACATTTAATGCAAGGAAGCTAAAACTGTATGAATTTTCATCTAATTACGATAAAAATTTTTTAGTAGTTTTTGAAATTTTATAATCTCATTTATTTTGCAAATATCCAGACAATCTTTGCTTTTTATGTATAAATTAGTTAACATTGACCCTATTTACCTGAATGTATCATAAAAATCAATATATTCAAACCTAGTCATCATCCCCATTATAGTACACCATAAAGCTCATTTTCCTACAAAAATAAAAGTACTACCCTCGATTTTTATCGAGATTAGACGAATTGTATTTTACAGGACTTTAAAACTGAAATGTCAAAAAATCAATTTAGCAAAACTGAAATATACGCTTTATTTATTTTTTGCGATTATTTTATTTTATATTTTTGTTTATAATTTTGACCAATTGAATTTGTTAATTATATTGACGAACACTGAGCAGCTAACATGTAGTATTGAATATTATTTTCTATTCTTACTCGTAATTAGGTCAATAAATTTAAGTAAGGTGAAGTAAATTTTGTGTATACCTAGTTTTACTTAAATTACTTTTACCATGCACACCCTATTCATAAATTGTAATAGAGTGTCTAGACCCAATATTTCCATCACTTTTCACTGCGACTTTACCTTCGCTTCGTAGATACTGCACAAAACAGTGTGAATGTGGCGAGGTGCCAAATAAAAAAAAACAGTCAGAACGGGCTCTATGTTTGGCGCATATTATACTCTACTACACAACAATAGTAACCAGTGAGAATTTTTATACATTATGATCTTAATAGAATAAAATACAAATAATCGTATCCAGTAAATGTAAAAAAAAACAATAAATATGAATTAAAGAAGACGGTAGATTGTTATGTATAAAATGTATTTATTACTTTCAAGGTTGGAAATAGAGTATTTTGCGGTGGAGTAATATGGAATACTTGGGATGTATCACTTTTATATATTTGCTTATATGTATTTATTCATTTTAAAATCGAACCTGCTAATTGATATTTTAGAGTTGTAAGGCACTTCTCTTCAACTTGCAAAACGAAACGCAATAATATAAACGTTAACTTTTATTCACATATTTTTTGTATATTCCTTTTTATACATAATTGACGGAACATTATAAGAAAAACTATATAGAGAATCTCATGTAGGGATTTAACTAATAAGTTGTTAAGGGTTATATTTTCAAAAAAAAAAATCAATATTAAAAAAATAATAATTATTAATTATTAGTCACAATATCTTATTAAATAACACCAATATTGCTCTTAGATTTCGATTAGTCGTAAAAACTTTGTTAAAAGTGAACAACAATGGAAATCGAACCCATGTCCTCTTTGTTGAATCCGGCCTCTTACTAGTAGTAAGTATATGTATACCTACTCATTACTCATGCTGTAATAGCGCTTCCTTCATTAAACAAATTTCAGACATATTATTTTCATAAAGAGATTTCTTTTACAGATTTACAGATTCTCTCTATAATAATAATATCACAAGACTATGACTTACAATAGTAAAGGTTTTTTTTTAATAAAATAAGGACTGAACGTAAATAGTGACATTTAGATATAAATTTTACATAAAACTGTCTAGCAAATGAAAAAAAAAATTATATCTAATATAAAATCACGTAGTTACTTATGTAAGATTATTCTATTCTGTTATGTATAAATTGAGATATGTTGTAGCGTGAGTACATGCAGCAGACCATTGTAACTCTGTAAGCTATAATCTCTATTCCAATAATTATAATATTCTTCCTTTTATATCGATTATGATAAGAGTTGTTAGAGGGACTCGGGTCCCGACGAGCGGCCTAAGTAGGTTTAATGTCTTTTCATGTTTCCCGAGGGAAACGCCGTGTCGACTTGTGGCTATGCAAGTGTGAAGAGTTATAAGTTCCATGTAACAGAACTTATATATTCTGATGGATGGATAGATAGAGATGTTGTTACCACAATAACTTCTCTAGATAGAGATATTGTTACCACAATAACATCTCTAGATAGAGATGTTGTTACCACAATAACATCTCTATTATAATAAGCCAACATAACACTGAGCCAATTTACCATATTATATGACTGTAAGGAATCTTCCATTATATTATGTATCTTTGTAAGATTTTTATTTCGCCGTGCCAAGATTTACATAAACTTTATAAAAGAATTTATTTATTTATCTATCACTGTTACGGTCTCTTCATACAATGTTTACAATACAATAATTGTTGTTTGTGGAACTCTTAGGGCTCTCTTTCGCACACAATAATACCTATTATGAATAAAGTACTGTTCAGTGTCTGAAGTCGTTTACTCTAACAGCTCCCGCAAACATACAATTGTAAGTTGGCAGACTAAATCATAGAGTAGGTATCCAATAATAGTGACATACTATAAGCTAACGAAGTCGGCCAACTAATTCATTGGACACCGAACGTATCAGAATTGAGACTCACCTTCGATTACGTACCTACGAATTACATACGAAAAAAAACGTTGACGTCTCGGCACGCTCGACAGAAGTGATAACTTAAACCTGCTGCCGTATGCGTGAGAGAAAGGGAAGGCAGACAGAGGCGCAAGTAACGCGTTACGTTACCAAGTATCCTCTCATAAGAGGGAGAGAGTTATCACTCCAAAAAGTTCGTCGAACATATTGCTATCTGCGGGAGTTCTAAGGTAAAAATGCAGTGATATTGTCGGAATACGATGGTACTACTTTAGGCAACATTATCCTACTTTATAAAATTATTGCGTATGTGCAGCTTATTCGTTGTTGGTGTCATACTTTTGTTAAAATAAAGTCGAAAATTAATCAATGATTGTGCGCACGTTGCGTCGCCTGATTCACTGTCGAATTAATTAATTTTCATCTTTCTTTCTACAGCACCAATGTCAAGAACAGTTTAATAAATGAATTAAACCTCAAAAGCAAGTCTCTACAAACTCTGTTATTCCTACATACAAACACTAAGGGTGTTAATTCGGTGACATCCGATGTAATCTAAATGCTGTCCTTTTCGTAATGGGATCATTGAAAAGAGTAATATTAATTTAATAATTTCACTCTATTACGTCAAAACCGAAAATTATTAACATACATAAATTGTGTTCGAAATGTTACGCAATTATTACCTAAATATTATTATAGTGTTTATTTATTTACATAATTGTTATTAAATATACACACAAACAATACATTTACATACAAATACTGTGTAAGCCTTAGATTCTAAGGGTAAAAGTAAAATAAATAATTTAGAAAGAATAGTTAGGTATATTACAACTTTTTACTGGGCACAATATCCTTTAAGTATTTTATAATGAATTCCTATTTTGTTTTCTTTAATCTGTGATTGTTTTCAATGCAAACTTCCGTTTCCTGTGATCTCTGATTTTATATTTTAATAATAAATAATAATTAATATTATACCTATTCATTTTTCGATAAATATTATATACTTTTTTATTTGGACAATATTTTATATTTTTTGACATTTTTTGTATTTTTGGCGACCATGTTGATCATTATAGTGTAAGTTTTGTCACAATGTGTAATGTAATAATGTTTAAGTTAAATGTATAATTATATTAATAGTTAATAAATTATTAATCCAAGTTATTGTAGTTTAACTTATAAAAAACCTAAATGTAAGGTTATGATTATATTGTAGTAAACCAAACTTGATTATTTAGGACGCCCGCGACTTCGTCCGAGTGAAGTTTAGTTTTTCACATATCCCTCGGAAATCGTGGATTTTTCCGGGATGAAAAGCCTATGTGCTAATCCAGAGTAAAATCTATTCCCATTCCAATATTAGTGTGACTAGGATATAAAATGAGAAAAACCTGGCTGAAAATCAAACCTGGAACCTCTATATTGCAAGGCAAAGCATAACCAATTGCATAAACGTTAACAGTCGGCATGCCCTCATTATCAGAAGCTTTAATTGTACGTACCGTGTCTGAAACGGTAAAAGAAAAACATCGTGAGGAAACCTGCATACCAGAGAATTTTACTCTTTACGTGTCAAGTCTGCTAATCCGCGGTGGGCCAGCGTGGTGGGCTGCCTAACCCCTGAGAAACCTATCTGAGAGGAGACACGAGCTATTTGCTGACATCTTCATGAAAAATGTCTTTTGTCATTCTCAAGATGTTCGTAGCAACATTTGGCTCTATGCTTGGTTCGGCTCGTTGTTCAGTTCGACAAATACAAAAACAGCGAATGCTCGTTGTTCTGTTACAAGTGAATGCTCAAGTCTATCAGCACCTGTATATTCGTATTTTGTTCTCCACGTAACGAGATAAAGAGACAAGTAACCGTCAACAGTTTATCTCGCGCTCGCAGCGAGACGTCACGCCTCGTCGCAGTAATGACTCTACTGCAGTGTGCGCGAGCTATTAGGGTTGACTTGCAGTTAAATTCAAAACTCCATCTTCTAAAAACTTTACCAACCCACATTACCCTCATTACATGATTCACATCAAATACCCAACAATCCGCATTGAAGCAGCATGATGGGTCTAACCGTTTAAACCATATTATTTCGTATACTATAAGGAGGGAGATAACCTCTAGCTTCGATTCGGAGGGTTTAGGTTCAAATTCAGTCCGGAACATGCACCTCCAACTTTACAATTGTGTGCATTTTAAGAAATTAAATATCACATCACGTGTCTCAAACGGTGAAGAAAACATATCGTCAGCATCGCCAATCCGCATTGGGTCAGGGTGGAGGACTATTAGTCATCAGAGAGGGGTTATCTCTCATTCTGTGAGGAGACTCGTGCTTAACAGTGAGCCGAACACGGGCTAACTTGTTAAAAATAATAAAAACCTACCTACATGAAAGTTGGATAGAGGACGCTTAAAACTACAAACACAATTCATATATGTTCTTAGATACACAACCCTGTGACACGCATTCGTGTTCATGTGCCTTGAACTTCGTCATACCACAGCCCACAGCAAATAGTTCAAGCGTGCATAGCGACATCATCCAGCCATGTTCGCGTTACTGCTTCTATTGACACAAGTTAGCGGCGACTGGGTCGAAATATCGCAAAACCATTACAGGAAGGACCCAGTGCATCCAGCACATTTTGACTACACTACAAAATCTAATAGCATATACAAAAATAATTCTATAACAGAAAAACAGTGGCACAGAGGCGTAGTAGATAAAGTGTCTAAAGGTAACATTCGGCCAGTGCAGCATCCCAGTGTTAAAGCAAGCTCCGTGAAAATAAGACATGGTGATGATAGATTTATTAAATACAGTAATGATTATAAAACCACAGAAGCTGATTACAGTTTTGTGTCCGCGAAACCGAATATACAAAAGTTTAAAACGTACGACGAAGATTTTGAACAAACTAAACATCCATACTCTAAACCTATTAAAAAGCTTGAAACTTTACCAACTAACTTAAACCGTAGAAAATACTTTGATGAAAAATACAGCGAAGATGAAAATGATGTAATTAATCAGGAAAAACAAGTGCAAATAAGTGAACCGCCCTTAGCAATTCCCAAAAAAAATATGGACGAAATAAATTTTAGTGAAAATGATAATTTCTTTACACGAGCAACTCCAAAATTAGGTGCTTCTACATCAAATAGCAGACATTCAAACTTTGTTAACAATAAGGATCTAAGTAATCCAAAAATAAAACTATCGAATATGGAAGACGATAGACATGTTGTAGAAAATGATATAAAAAGAGTTCTGCAAAGTGATGCAGAAAATTCCGACGAAATAGAATCTTACGTTAAAAATCTACAGCCACTCAGAGAATTGAATTCCAGTAACACGTTTAGAAATATAGGATTAGGAAAAAAACATATTACTAAAACTGCAGGAGAAATAGAGGAACCTGTTCAGAATAATGACAAAGAAGGTTCATCATCTATAGATGAAGTAACTACGAATTATAAGGCAGAAGATCACATACCTAAAAGTATATCAAACGTTACCAACAGTAAGACAATGAAGGGAATGTGGAAGCTGCTGAAACTAGTAACGGACACCATTTACAAAAATACACATCGGAGTTTCAAGGGCAAGATCAAATATTTGGAGAATCTAAAAACGACAATACTAAAGAGTATAGGTAAGAAATTAAATATTTTCAAGTGTAACTATCTAAAAGAGCTCGTAGGAGTATTTTTTAGGGTTCTGCACTTCAAAAGGTAAAAAAATGGAAGCCGTTTACAATGAATTTGTCTGTATTGTCTGTCTGTCTGAAACTCAGATCTCACATGAATTCATGATCTTTTATCTCAGGAGCTTGTAGAGGTAGTAATATATATTTATACCAATCGAAATTAAAATTAAAACCATTTACCATGTCTACAGTCCTTGAATTGAATTTAAATAGAAAACCATTACCTAACGCACAAGTAATAGGTACTTCGCAGTTTTATCTCGCCTCATTAAGCGTAGATAATTTTTTGTTTTTTTTTTTTGTTTGTATACCAGAAGAACAAATAGACAGAGCTTGGCCAGACGATCACGTCGACGTCCAAAATTCGCGACGCTCCCGTGCGGCGCAGGCGCGGGGCCACGTGGAGTTTCCGTCCTCTGAGAGCACCCTGATGACCATCTCGTTCCTCACCTTCGCTGTGTTTGTGATCAAATTAGTTTTGGTAAGTTGGGATAACGATTTTAAGTACTTACTCGTACAAAGGTTCGCCCTTAGAATACTATTAATGTCTAACGGCGCGTGACATTAGACCTAGTATAATATGACGTTATAGGAAAAAGATGTAACTCACCACGCTGCTCTAATGCGGGGTGGTGGGCCATTTAAATTAAGATATACAATTTGCAATCTACATAGATTGCAAATTGTATGCCTAGCAATATTATATAGCTCGTAGACATATTACACAACCCATACCGGGCTACTAAAAATTTAGGGGAAGAAATAAAAACTCAACATTCATAGCCTAATCAGGAATCGAACCTTGGACCTAAAAATAAATAAATAGATCCGATGTTGCATTGTCTTAACACGGGACCCACCAGGCAAGCAGGACAACGTAGTTACTAATTTAGAATGTATGTATATAAAATAAATACATCTATCCTCTTACCATCAAACAGTGTAAAACTTGTTTAACAAAATGGTTGCAGACCCGCTCTTATGAGCAAACAGAAGAATTACTCCAAATTCTAAGATAATCTGAATCGCTTTATCAAACCGTCTACATAATATATAGGACTATAGATATATCAAGAGGCTGACTGCTAGCATCATCATTGTAGTGTATAGTTATGTAAATGTAAAATCATAAATCACATACACACACCCGCAAACACACATACACACACACACACACACAATCACACACACACATAATCACACACACATAATTACACACACACACACACAATTGCACACACACAAATACTAACGTACAAGGGCATAATTTTATGATAATATTTATAGGATTGGATTGTATATATAGTAGGGAAGTTCCAGCTTTCTGAGATACAGTTTCTAACTAGTTCAGATAGCTGGGGCACTCACAAAAATTTGGTAGTAATATTTAATATCTTTCTATTTGTATTTATGTTCATGATTTCCTTTTTTGTGTTTTGCCAAATAAAATCTTTCTTTCTTTAAATAATTATTATATATTTACTAATTTCAGCAAGTAATCCACACTTACAAGAACAAGACCATGATGGTGACTCCCGCAGTAGTTGCGGCGGTGGGACGGGCGGCCGCTGCGTTCAAAACCTCACAATAGAATTTATTATACTTTTATTAATAAACGACAAGTTAAAGAAATTAACAAATTATTTCAAGGTAATTTTTTTTCAAACCTAACGAACAGAAAGCATGTCTATTGTATCTAGGAGTTTCAATTCTTTTATATTTAAAAAAATGCCAATCAAATCCGGTACAGAATTGTACTTGTATCTGTATTCTGTATAGGTATAGGCCCTGTCTATAATTATTATTATGGTTTTGAATAATGCAGCACGAGCTTAACCTATTTCAACGGCCCCCTTCAGATTTCCCACCTTTTATGAGAGAGGATAGGGAGCTTAGACCACCACGCTGCTTCAACTCTGCTTGGCCCGCTTTAATATTTCGACTCTTTGGCGACCAATAACAGATAGTAGCAGACGCCGCACGGTTTGTACCGCGTAGTTTCCGTTCTCGTAGAAATACGGGGATAATAAATAGCTTATAGCACTCTGTGATAGTGTAGCTTCCCAACAGTGAAATAATTATTTAAATCGGTTCTGTAGTTTCAGAGCTTCAATGCAAACAAACAATCATATCTTTCCTCTTTATAGTATTAGTAAAACTTTTGTAAAGATTAATAATAAAAGTGACCAACCGGCGGCTTACGGCGGCATTTAACGTGCTTTCCTAAGCATGGGCCATGGGGGTGTAACACCACAAACTTCCCAACTCCTTTTTACTGAAACTCAGAAAAAAGAAAACCTCAATATATTTCCTTTTTACACCCAAGACTCGAACCTCGTGTACAGAGTAGTAGATAATAAGACAAACTACCCTCGATAATCGAATAACAAACGAGGCATTTCCACAAAATGAAAACACTTCTTGGTCTTGCCATACAAAAAGAGCAAAAGCTATATTAAAATATACCAAAGAATATAATACTCCAAACCATAGAATTAAATCGTAAATCTATGCTCCAAACATGCTCCAAAACTTAGACCATTAATAACTGGACGTGGTTCGCACCCAAATTCAGCAACAAAAAAGTCTGTCATTTTTTGAGGGGGATGAGGTAAACTCACATATCGAAAACATTTAACACCATTAAGTATATTCTGTGTCCATACACTACACACAACTATAAATTTGACTCGCAATACACACACGCGTAATTTTTACACACACTAACAAACACATTGTGCACAGTAAAAATTTATACAAGCAGTATACTCGGCCGTATTTTTGAAATAAATACAGCGCGCGGTACGTAAACATGTGATAGGGCTGCCTGCCTCCAGCATTTTAATTACATTTGCCAACTTTGTATTTTCATTTAGTTTTGTGATTGTAAATATACTTTTTTATGTAAACAAATAAAATATTTTGTAAATTGTAGTAAAATAGGAAGTGATCAATAAAATGCGTGTTGTTTTTTGATTGGTAGATTTAAATAAGGCTTATACTAATCAATGACCTTGAAGGATAGGTCGTATTCATATGTTTATTTTGGTGATGCCATCTAGGTATTACCTCCACTACGTGACCAAATATTAAAAAACCGGTGAAGTGCGCGTCGGGCCACGCGCAGTGTAGGGTTCCGTAGATTATGTTAGCCCTTTAATCTCTTATGTTTTTCTCAATTTCAAAGCCTTTATTATTCCTTACATTATTACATTAAACAAGTTTTTCAATTAATAAGAGTAACAGTTTTAATTTTTTTTTCTATGTTAGTATATTATTAGTGTACCTGTTTTAAGTTTAGTATGTTAGTGAGTTAGTCTTATTTCTAATTAATAAAATCTATTTAACTAGTAAGTTGAAATTGAAATTGAGGTATAGCTCGCGTTTCGACTTCTAGTATGAAGTCAAACTACTGCTTGCATATTTACTGTGACATTGTTTAGACTATCCACAGATTAAATACGTAGAATATTCGATTACTGATCGATGTTTGGCTGTTTCGTCAAAAGAATCGATTATTTTTATAAATTTTTTTATTAAAAATTTGATAAAATTAAGGTTTAAATACTTTCAAATGAAACGTTACTCCATCTTTTACTAAACTACAAGTTTTTGGCCGTTTTTTATGCCATTTAACTACACAAACCGGCATTTTTACGGAGCTCCTTACACGATGAAAACGATTACAACAATGAAACATCGATTCTGTAGCAACAGTTTTTATAAACGCATTAGATCATAGATTTTTGATCTTTGCCAGAGGGATAACGGTTAGCGAACCACGTCCAGTTATTAATGGTCTAAGGCTCCAAACCTTTCTCTGTCTACCACTTGTCTACGATCAAAAATAAGGCTCAAAAGACTAGGCCTCAGAGCTATAATAAATACAGAGACAGTTCTTCAGTAAAAAAAAAATATTTTAATAATTTGTTTTGTTTGTTGTTATTGATTTTTAAACTTTTTACACATTATTTTCGAATATTTTAGATTTCAACATGAATTTCTCTGAAAACAATCATGGTCAAAATGCCCGAATTAATAAGATTTACTGTGAACAACAAGGTAGCCAATTTACTTTATTTTTAATTAATATGCATTAACATTTTGATAGTAAAACTTTGGTTGAAGTTGATGTAACACTTCATGCGACAGTGGGCTTCATTAACACTTTCATTACCGCTACGATTTTCACGATGTTTTCTCGGGAGCCGCCTACATTTTACGTTGGACTCGCTAGGTGAGTCGCCGGCGCTGCGATACGAATCATTCGACTCGCCACGCGAGTTCAGTGGCATTGCGTTAGGGTAAAAACTATGTTCTGTTATTTTTGTGGCCGTGACAGTGTACGTTACGTGTTTAAAGCAATTAACTAGTATATGGTGTAATTTAACAAAAAGAAAATGGCAAGAAACACTATAAATAAACGAAAAGGTAAGTTTGTTTCGTAATTTATGCAGTGGCTCTCAATCTTACAAATACTGATTCGCGCACCGAGGGTTTCATACATACATATAGGTAATATTGAAATCTTAATGAGGTTCATAGAATACATCTACATACCTAATTTCAACAGTATAGCTCTTATAGTTTCATGAAAAAGTGGCTGTGACATACACCCGGACAGACAAACAGACAGACAGACATGATGAATCTATAAGATCGAACGAACTTTCAATCACAAGACACTCACGGATAGACAGATCTACTTTCGCATTAATAGTATATTAGTACGGATAAATACAAGGATTAGTAGGTATATATTTAATTGAAGGAGATTACTTTGAAAGAGAATCTAACAAATAAACTTTTCATATAATAAATAAACAAAAATCAAGAGTACTTACAGATTTTCAGAAGTCAAGCTGCGGCAACTTTTGACCCTTATTTTCAGGCCACCACAAAACACAATAACATAGAACACAAGAATCTCAAAGTCCAGAAAACGTTTGCCAGGGGTTAAAACAGTAGGTACTCCAACAGGTCCAGTAATCGAAAGCCAAGTCACAATGATAGAAAACAAATATACGCGTGCGATAAGGAAAGGGTCGTGCTTAACACTAATCTATATATAAAGAAAGTCGGGTTTGTTACAACACTTCACTCGAGATTGACCAATGAGAGCTTGGCAAAAACAATGTTATCAGTGCTTTTATTGCTTACTAACCAGAGCGTTCATGTTAAAAAATACCGGTTCCTTTTGTTTTGCCGGCAATTTTTAACAATGCGAAGGGATCCTCTTTCAGTTGTAACTCTTAAAGTAATAGACCGAGAGTTGAGTTTGTGTTTTCTGCACCGTTCGTTTAACAAAAACGCAAGGACAGACTCAAAAACTTAGAAGTACCCATTTGGTGAACACCAAATTCGAGCCCCTACAAGGTGTCGAACACAATCCGCCGTTGTTTTACGAGTGAATGTGACTTTTGGTAAAATGAAAATAAAAGTATCTACCTTTTATATATTTCATTTATAAAAGTTTGAGAATCTATGTTAGTGAACTCGCCTAGCGAGTTCAAGGCATTGCAGAATAGTTTATTTTCTTTCGATTATAAACTGGGTCTGCACACCCGGCCCACCACGTTATTCATTAGATTAGTGTATATTTAGTCTTCAGTATTATTTTAAGCAGAAAATACACATGCATTTTGAAAAAAAATTGCAAAAACATTGAACTCGCGAGGCGAGTCTACGGCGCTGGAATAAAATTTACGTGGACTCTCCGGGCGAGTCGGTGGCACTGAACGTGTTAAACCATATATTGATATTAGTTTCAAGGATACGATAAATCATAATCAAAGTTCATTCAAAATTGTGCTCCACTTGTTATATTTCCACTACCAACCGGTCAGAGGAATTAATCAAAATGTTACATGGCAATTAATTCCTAAGATAGTATTACTGTTCTGCTTGTAGGATTTGATGAATTTTCAAACTTCTGCCGAACTTGTGCCACAATGGCCAATCAAGTTCGCCCAATATTTGATGAACAAAACCAAAGTGATGATTTAGCTGGGAAAATCAACAAGTATCTGCCAATAAAGGTAATTTAATTAATAATACATAAACACCAATCAAATATGTAACACAAGTAGACACCCTCAATTCTGTTTGTGTAAAATTTTGAATATATGTATCAAATTTCATCCCAATCAGTTCAATGGTTTAGCTGAGAAATAGCCCGGCAGACAGTGGGATATTATGATACTGTTAAAAATAATACTACTGGTTTATAGACCAATAATTCTTAAACCATTGGTTTAGGCATTTCTTTGTTGCCATTGTTTGGTTATGCTATTCTCTGTATTATTGATGAACGACAAAAGCAACAATATCAGATAAAAATTGTATTAGCAAGTGTAGTAGTAAGCATGGTTCATTCTAATCTGAAACATCCTCAGATGTTGACTCTGTAATGTTAAGATGAAAAGATAGGTCTATTATACACTGATACATAACATCAACATTACAATGCTACATATCAGCAACAACTACATGTACCTCAATGTCAACATAAAAACTGTTGCCTAATAACCCAGTGCCGCCTAAGGTATCAGGAGAAACTATCAGTCTAGTCAGAGTCGCCAGAGTGGACTATGTTTTGCTGTAGATATTTGAAAAATTGTTTTTTGTTAAAATAATAAAGTATATCAATTACTTACTGTTTTTATACACTTGTGTTGTTTTATATCCTTTCAATATTGTTAGGTTTCTAAAGAAGATGGGCTGCCTCAAGTAATATGTGAGCAGTGTCACAACACACTCCTGGCTTGGGATGAGCTGGTCAAGTGCTCTGTACAGGCTTCAATGGTGCTGCAGCAGAAACTGTCGGTTATGAGGCTACTGGACCCTGTAAGTTTGCTTTCATTCTTCAATAAACAAATTACTGATATAGTCTTAAGAACTTGAGATTGTCAGACCTTTGTAATTTCATAGATGCTAAAAGTTTGTCAGCTTATGTATGACATCTATGGGGCTTGGACCCAGTGGGCCTAGTGGTTTTGTGATGTTTCCAAGGTCAAGACCCCTGTTAAAAATAATATGAGAAATCATATACCCATTTGCAAGTCACTTATCTTCAAGGCACCTCTTAGTTAAAATTTTCTCTTAGTTAAATGTTTCATAGTGTTTTTGAAAAAGTTTCCATGAAGCCAAATTTCTGGTAACAATTTCTTACTTAAAAAAAACAAATATCTGGTAACAATTTCTGTTATATCCAAAGACATTTTAAAAATACATATTGTACACACAACATTTAGTTTAGATGATTGAGTCTGAATCTTTGAATTCTGCTTCCCCCCAAAGCCTCCACTGTCCAAAGTCCATAATTACCTAATATAGATAATAGCATCGGCGCGGCAATTTCTTGATGTCCCATAGAGCAAATCTTTTCTTTATTCTTAATAAAAAAAATTCCTTTCTAGGATAAAACAAATGAGGAAAATGCAGAATCTACCCAAACATCCCTTGAGAGTGGGTAAGTATTGATACAAGTAATTTTCAAATAGTTTTTTTTCTCAGAAAAAAAATCCATGTCCATAATTTCAGGACAGAGACTGCGTTTGACATTAGTGAGGTAGTGAGGAACATATTGACAAATTATTTCAATGAACTTGACATTGAAGAGGAAAATACTGATTTTGTCTGTCACATGTGTGCAAACAACTCACCATCGACTTCTGTACAAGAGTTGACTGATCATTTGAGGTTGTGTCACGGAACAATGCTACAACATAAGCAGTCGGTAGAAGATTTTGTTAAAGAAAATATTACTTTTGAAGAGCTACTCTTATTGGATAAAGAAGATGGTGAAGCGGATTCACTTTGTAATGAAACTGAAACTAAAAATATAGTACTACAAAACTATTGCTGTCCATTTTGTGAAAGTGTATTCTCATCTCCCAATCGCTTAATATGCCACCTCAGCAAACACTTTGAAATATCCATAGCTAATGGAATAGAGTGCTGCGACAAACTATATGAAAACAAATTGAGTTTCGTTGCACATTTACAAGATGTACACGTTAGTAAAACGCTCGACCAATACACTTGTAAAAGTTGTGGGAAAACTACGTGTGATTTGGAGGAACTGCAAGCACATATAAACGAGGAGCATCCTGAAAGTAATGATTTGAATGAAAGTAAAAAGGCGGAAAATTTTGCAAATCTTCAGAGATACATACCGGTCGTATGCCCGAAATGTAAAAAGACATTCTCAAATAAGTACAATCTGCGGGTACATATTGCTAATATGCACAGTGACGGCAAAGTGACCGTATACGTGTGCTACAAATGCAATAAAGTGTACAAAAGTCAGGGAAGTTTGAAGTATCATCAGAAAGTCCATCACGAGGGTAACCTCAGCTACATGTGCGCGTACTGCGGCGAAGCGTTCCCCACGCGCGAGACGCGAGACGTGCACGCACGGATCCACACCGGGGCGAAACCGTTCAAATGTGACTACTGCAGCAAGTCCTATCGGTCGAAGAACACCTTGGACCGTCACACTGAGATGCACTTAGATATAAGGAAATACACGTGCAGTATGTGTCCAAAAAAGTTCAGAAAAAGAAGTCATTTGAACTATCATTTACGGACACACGAGAAATGTCACGAGAAAATAAACAGAAGAAAATGTGATCAAGTTTTAAAGTGAAATATGAAATAATATCAAATATTTATTAGCGATATATCTGCAGCACTCAGGAAATTATAAATATATCTAGTTATAAAATTAAAACAGTCTGGAGAAGTCAAGCTTGTCCGTAATTTTACATTTCTTCCTAGTGAAAAGAAGTTCAGTTCATTACGATAACGCAGAGTGAAGCCAGAAGGAAGATATAAATAATTGGGGTTGTTTGTTGCAGGACGCCCCGACGTGACAGCTTTGAATACCTTCTGGAAGATAACGAAAAATATTGTCTCGATGAACAAAAACATGACACAATAAATGGATCACAACAACAGAACTCTGGTAATGACATCTCTTCTGACGATGAAGATAAACCTTTAGCTGCCATCGCGAGAACTAAATCCGATTTGTACCATAAATTTTATACTGCTCTAGTGAATTTTCGAAACCATTTCGTGACAGACCATGAACAACAGGAGTCATGTTCAGATTTTTCAGACTCGAGTGACTCTGATGCAAACGAAAATGATTCACAAAATGTAGATTTAAAAAACTTCGACGATCTGACGGATTGTAACATGAGAAAGGACAAAATGGACGAGCAGACTCGTGCGGAACTCAGCCAAGTGCAAGTGAAGATCAACGGGAAAGTCTACTACGCTTGCAAAACTTGCGGGAAAGCTCTCAGTTCTACGCACACGTACATATTCCACAAAAGGATACACACGGGGGAGCGCCCCTGCGTCTGTCACATTTGCGGGAAACAATTCCGAACTCCGAACGGGCTGCAGCGACACGTGACGGAGACGCACGAGAAACAACGCTGGTACTCTTGTATCGTTTGTATGAAGAACTTCGCCAATTCCCAAAACTTGAAGCAGCATCTGCGAATACACACTGGCGAGCGACCTTTCGTTTGTCCTCATTGCGGGAAGAGATTTACGCAGAGCGGATCTTTACACGTGCATTTGAAAACACACACTGACCACTATCCTCACCAATGTGCAGACTGTGGCGCGAAGTTCAGGCTCAGATCGGGGTTGTCACGACATCGGCTGAAGCACACGGGCCAGCGCCCTCACGAGTGCACGCAATGCGGGAAGGGATTCAGACAGAAGCACGAGCTGAACAGCCACATCCTCTCCCACACCGACTCCAAGCCTCACACTTGTACAATTTGTGGGACCGCGTTCCGACAGCGCAGGGCTCTGAGACACCACTGTAAACGGTTACACCAGACTGAAATGAGGGACACAACGGAAATGACAAACGTGTATCATGTCGGACAATATGAGGGTTAGATATTGATCTGAAACATTTTTGCTGTTTACGCAAAGACATGGGCGTAAAACAAGATAAAAGTGAATCGTCTAGCCTTTAAGTCTGCCCTTAGCATTGTAATAAAATTACGGACCAAATATAAAGTATTTACAAAAAGTGATTTTTAATTTTTCATCACAAGTCTGTTACGGTTTTATCCAGACGGTGTAATAATCGAGTAGTTTGTATGTTATGAGATTCTTGTAATATGGTAAGTTTCCTTGATTTTTAATCTTCAATTTGCTGATTAACACAGAACATTAGAAAGCCAATGATCTATCGTCTTAAGTACTACTCGTGTTTACATCAGTGACATCTAATTTCTGGAATGCCTAGCAGCGACCAGACCTTCGTCGTTTAATAAAAGCAGAAAGAATGTCAGCTCATGCTCTTACCATGTATAAGTATGGTAGGCAATTGTGGAGTTTGGACGATAGTGGTTTTGGGAGGCAGCAAGTTTCAATAGGCGTCCAAGTCTAAAACGCATTTTTTAAAAACTTTCTTTGAGATAATAATGAGGAATCATGTCGCCAATTACAATCTACTTACATAAGGTATTGTAGCATGTGTCAAACTTTCAGATTTTATAAAATGACGAATGTCTGACTGTCCCAGGCTCTTAGACCATGATATATTATAGAAACTTTATTTTCAGTGGAAAATTATCATGTCTAAAAATCGAAAACATTGATACAGCTACCGAAATTTGTAAGAAGTTTGAAGTTTGTGATCAACGAAAAGAGAATATCGAGAGACCCCAAAAAATAATGACAAAAGATGGAAAAAAATACATCGTATGTGATATATGCAAGAAGAACATAGCGTTCGCTTCGTGGAGACGGCATTCGCAGTCCCACTTGACTGTGAAGAGGTACAGCTGTCACACATGCGGCCTGGGCTTCAACGACAGCGGCAATCTGTCGAGACACAGAAAAGCTTTGCACGCCGACCACCGCCCCCACACTTGCAGCGTCTGCCACAAATCCTTCTCAAGAAACAGCCATCTCAAAGAGCACACGAAAACGCATTCAGATAACCGTGATTATATATGTGATATGTGCGGCAAAGCTTCCAAATCGAGTGCCGCTTTGAGAATGCATAGAAAGATACATTTAAATGAATACAGATTTAGTTGTATCTACTGCGACGCGAGGTTCAAAAGACGGGGCGAGTTAGTAGTGCATGTATCAGTGCACACGGGGGAGAAAGCTCACGTCTGCGCTTGTGGCAAGGCGTTCCGACTGCGGAGCCAACTCAACAATCACACGAGACTGCATATCAAAGAATTGCAAGCTATGAAGCAGGATCTGGAATGACTATTGTTTAGGGAGAGTAAAGCGACCTATGTCATTGGAATTTTGCTAAAAAGTGAACGCTTTTAACAATATTTCGTAATGCGACTAGCAGAGTGGGTCAAACGGGATTTTAAATAAAGTTTGAATTTGTAATTATGAAGAGCAGAAGTAGAGGGTTTAATTTTGCTACTGTAGCCAGTACTAGTACTAAGTTAGTAGGTCTAAGATCCGCCTTTAGAAAAATATACCCTCATCTGTTATTTATTAGTGATAAAAAATAATGATAGATACCTAATATTCAAAATGACACATTGTAAATAGGTTGCCTAGTTAAATTGCGATCTGAAAAATCTAAGAAACCTTGAATTAACTCAAAGGCAAGTAAGTTAATACAGTAAATTAAGCATAAAGGTTTAATTTGGCATATTAGACGACTAAATAATTATGAACCAATAATAACTATAACCAATGAGGGAAGTAGATTAAATAAACTTAAAATTAAATCATCATCCGGTCGTAATTTTACCAATCAACCTATTTGCATTGTGTGTATTTGCAGGAAATTTATCACTACAAAAATTTTGTATAAAATATAGCTTCTGACAAGCAATAAAATACTGTTTATTGGAATAGTAAAATAATAATCCTCCTGAATATCTCAGATATTTTATTTTTATAACTTATTTGAAATACATTTGCGTTAACATTTGGATACAAATATAAATAATAAAAATCTTAAAATTAAGTTTATTACGAGATCCTTATGACACAGAAGGGAGGCCTTAATTAGATTACACAATGATTGCACATGGTAATTTGTGACGAGAACCTTGACAATAAACAATATTTTTTATCAATAAATGACGTCACAAAGTACGTTACGACTGAACGATTTTAACGTCAAAGCGAATGACCACTAGATGTCACTACAATGTTAGTATTGCTAATTTCTGCAATTTCAAACTAACTACCTTCAAATGTGAATTATATAATATTATTTCATTAGATGAGCCGTTTACCTAGTTCGTTATTATGAAAACCCCTAAGGTTAGTTTACTAAATCGTCCAAATATGTCCTTATCGAAATTAAAACTTTACCATAAACTCTACTTGTCTATGTGAGAACACAAACAGGTAAATTATAATAACATCATAAAGTCTGTCTATCCAAAATAATATCAACTATAGTTTAATTTAACTATGAAATAGATAAATACATTATTTTTTGTACAAACTAGTCTCTAAAATATCACAATTTAATTAAATTTTTTCTTGAAAAACAAAAAGTAATTTTGTGTGAAGATCTATAAATGGGAAATACATATAATTAAAATCACTATAACCCACATGAAATACTTGGACCGATTTCTATACCTTCAGATATGTGTCGGATTGCTTATTTACAAGTTTTGTCTTTGTAATTTGTCTTTCTCCTTTAATGTAATACAAATTTCAGATTGGCTCAAGATATTTTTTTGAAAAATAAATCACATTCCTACTCTCTAGCCAGGTAGAATAGTTTTGAGCTTTATTTGTAACTGCAATGGGCCCAAGATGTCATGTGCGCCACGAGATGGGTCTTATGTCAGTTTCTGACAATTAAATGGTAGTTGAAAAAGTCTACAAAAACCAATTTTTATCAGAAGTGCCGAAAATAACTTTTACTGTACAAGAAATTTGACTAGTCATTGTTATATAGATTATACCTACTAGTAGATTTTAAAGATCCCGAGAAAATAATTTTATTTCTGAGGTAAACTTTGTCTGTTTTCACAAAACAGATTTTTACTAAGGACATATAGTGTATCAACTAACTTTCTGCATCGCATCAAAGGGATTTTTAATTTTACGAATGATAAAATCTGTATGATGTGGATCAGTGGACGCACTTGAATAACTTTCTATACAAAGAATACTAAAATCCGTTTGATGCGATGCGTTCTGTGGACGCCTACCATTATAATAATTATTGGTTCAGCAATTGAGTCAAAAATTGGTAATGAACAACAAACCCACACATTTATAAAATATGTTGTTACATATTTATAATTTTGCCAATTTAAACCAAAAATTAACTTCATATAATATTTTATGGTCAGAAAATCATTTTTAAATTTAACATACACACTTAAATCTATGGTTAACTTAATAAATAGGTATATGCCCAATATTAGGTACTATATTTATTATAATAATGTTTTTATATTGATATTTTTAGATTTGTAGTAAGTTCTAACATATAAAATTATTTACGACTCTATATACAAGAACAATCTTACAATAATCATTTTTCTAATCTGTTACAATTACAAAATGCTAGCGGTCAAATTACAAAATTACTTCAAATAAAAAATATTACATAGAACACTGGCAAAACAATAATCTGATAAAAAAAATCCACGAGTTTGTACATGGTGTTCTTTATATTGTAATAATTAAAAAAATAAATAGAAAATGCTGCCTGAAGTACAATACGCATACATATCTACAGGTATGCAATGGTTAGATCTGAAATTGTTGTCAACATATTTCTGAATCCCTTAAATACTCAATAGTTATCAGTCAATCTGTAGCTCATTTGAAAAAAGGTCACTGGGAATCTTGACCAGAGAATCCATTCAATGTTAAATTGGAGGTAGTTTCCAAATAGCTTACCTTTGTAACAATGCTAAATTTGGAACAAAAATTCAATTTAATATGTAGGATAGTTGCCAAATAACTGTTATAAATACTATGTTAATTGTAGATGCCAAACTAGCTAAATAGTGCTACAGTTCATTTCAGGTAGGATGGTGCGGGTGACAGTTCATTTCACTCTAAGTATTATGAACGTCATACAGGCGACAATCACCGTACCAATGCTATCTGAAAAACACTTTAGCTAAATAAACTAAGCTAGCTATTACCAAAAAGTTTTGACCATCAAGAATATTAACTGAATGCTTACCGAAAATGTTTGAAAATATAGACCCAGAGTGGGAAGCAGTCAGCGCCACTAGGTACTATAATGATGGCAAACTGTAGTATCAGCTATCCAGTTAGTAGGGATCAATGACCGAGAGTGTTCGACCGAGGGTAGCCGCACATGTTACCAACACGCAGCAGGTTCGGCTCAGTTGTGCGCCAGCAGCGGCGGGGTGGAGCCGCCCTCGCGCACGAGGCGCTGCCGCTCGCGGTACATGGACACCTGGATGTTCTGCAGCTGGTGGTAGCGGCACACCTTGAGCACCGCGAACACCGCCAGACCCACGCACGTCGCGAACGCTCCCCAAGCACCAAACTACAGTGACACCACAATAACATCATTTAAATATTATTATATTTAATAAATTAAATATAACATTCAAACTAATGTTTAAAGGCTAACATGAAGTTTGTCAGCCATAGGTATAAGAATGGTAAAATGGGATCGTGCGTTGCAAGAACCAACTCATGACTAAGGGCCCCGCATGGGTTCGAAACTAGTCGGGCATACTCCGACCTTATATCATGTGAGTTTTAGCCGTGTTTCATAATCAATAAATATGATGGTTTAGATTCTAAAATTATAAAAAAAGGTCCAAAGAACACATTTTTTTTTAATTTTTTAAAATAATTTATGAGAAATTATGTCCTGATACTTAAGTTATTTTGCCAGATAACCTTAAGTCTTTGACTTTGTTCTGTGATGCTTATGAATACATCTATATTAATATTATAAAGAGGTTAAGATTGTGGTACAATAGAGATAAAGATTATTTTCAACACCCTAACTGAGGACCAGAAAATAATAAAAAATAATAAAGAAAATAATAAAAGGTAGCATTACCTGTGCCGTGCCTAGCTCAATGTAGAATCCATGTGTAGATATTTTGTCTTTCTTGTCTATGTCCTGGCCTGTTGCATCTTCACAACTATAATGAAACAATAAAATGTTTTACATAGATACATAATTAATACTCTAACACAAGAAAACTTTTTGTCTTTGTCTGTTAGTCAGGGCTAATCTTTGGAAAAGCTGAACGGATTCTAATGGAACTTTCACTGAAAGATATATTTTTATTATTTAGCAAAATATAAGTTATATAGAAAAATCCATAAATCCTGCAGGATTTGCAAAAACTAAATTTCACAAAGTCCCATGTGTTTGCTAGTAAAACGTATAGTCAAAAGTCCTTATTTAAAATATATTGTTATTTTTAAAGCTAATAAATAAAAATGAAAAAGAAATTGGAGCTTAAGGTAAGAAGCTGTCCAGTGGACAGCCATAGATTGATAATGATGCTCAATTACCTTGGGAAGCGTTCCACTATGTTCTGGCACCATGTCATGAAGCCGAGTGTGACCAGCAAGGCAGCCGACACCGCCAGCACGCACATCACAGAGCATCCCACCGCTTCGATAAAAGCCGACAGGAAAGAGCTGTCTATGCCACGGTACATGAACATTGAGAGCCTGTTAACAAAACAAATGGTAAGCTCAAAAAACTTATAAAAAATTATTTAAAAATTGGTGCTGTTTACTTATCTTATTGAGAACAAAAAAGTCTTGATCTAATACGGGAATTTAAATAGAAATGAAAATAATGCATAAAATTTATATTATTTATTATTTATCTTTAAAAGAATATTCAAAAAATTGCAATTGCCATTACTGTGGTAATAATTACTGAAGTCCATTTGCTGACCTCTTGTGAACCATATCTATATAACTAATATTATAAAGCTTAAAGAGTTTATTAGTATGATTTAATTATATTTTCAAAAAAATTATCCTGAAACTCCAATAATGTAACCCAAGGTGTACAAAAATTACCTAAAATATTGTTTACATCAGTAAGAGTAAGATAATGTACTACAACTTTGTAGTACACATCTTTTTTTACAAAAAAATGTCACGACAGCACATAACTATATAATAGTTATAAGAAGAAACATGCTATCAAAAAATTCAGTGCATAATGGAGTAACTGATCAGTTGATCACTGATAGTTTTACTAGAAAAAAATTAAATGGAGGGCATTGATCACCACAACACTCTTTTAAACTTTGGTGGATAATCACTTTTATTGTGTATCTTGTTGTCATTGTTCGTAATAAAACTTTTTACTATAAAAATAGTACTACAGCTCTGTCTCATCTACTACCCTACCTTACCCCTAAGCATGTTTATGCATGATGGAGGGATATATGGATTAATTTTTGTATATTTAAATGACTAAACAATAATCAAAATGTTGCTTAGGAGAATTTAAAACTAAACTAAACACAAGTATATAAAATATCATAAATGTAAAACCCACATTGGAGCACAACATAGTGGGTCTAAGCTCCATAATTCCTCTCTTATAAGGAGGGAGGTCTGGCGCTGTAGTGGGCTGTTAAAATGGTTTGATAATAAAAAATAATGAATATACAATGTCAAAAGCATCTCACCTGTATATCTGTAATAAGCAAATCAGAAACATCAGCACCCCAACTGCAATGACATAGCTGCAATAGGAGCTAGAGGCCCACGACACCAGCAGCTGGCCATCTTCCTCCTGCCACACTCCCTTGGAGAACAGCAGGCAGTGGCCGCTGGAACACAAGACATATAAGCAGACACCCTGCAGTTTCACTCAAGTAGTTCACACTCCTGTGGAACTTCAGAGATGAAGTCTTTAAGTCCCAGGCTCTGCAGAGACTAGACTTTGTGATCACAAACCTGAAAGTCTTGCTAAACTGAGTCTACTTGAAGTAATTAATAAATGAATTTGGATGTAATCTGGTACAGTAATAGATAACAGTCTGGAATAGTTTGATGGTACTTATCATTAGTAATAAGTTCAAGTCTTTTCTTAGAACTTTAACTGACAATTGGTTCGAAAATGACTCAACAGATATCAATTTATATTTTACCTGAATTCATCCTGATGCATGCCCATTGGCACGATTATGCATAGTGACAGAATGAGACCTATCACGTAGCCTGCGATCTGGCTCAGGAGTAAAACGTTTGTTAGAGCCATCGTAACGGGAACTTTATACTGCGTTTTATTTTACGTTGTCGATAACAATCGGCAAAACAACAATACTACGATTAGGACTACTCTCGAACTTTTTAATTTTGTATTGCGTGCTCAATACTATGGCAA